>NW_021604639.1:11646550-11669018 GCF_004785775.1 Grammomys surdaster | reverse complement strand
CCCTCCCTCTCTCCCTCCCTCCCTCCCTCCCTCCCTCCCTCCCTCCCTCTCTCCTGTGGTTCTAAGGATATAACCCAGGATCTTACCATGCTAAGCTAGGTAAGCATTCTACCACTGAGCTCTTGTTTTGTGAGATAAGGACTCTAACTTGAGATGACCTTGAACTTCCCACGCAGTCCCAGATGGCCTTAAACTCATTGTCTTCCTTCCTCAGCATCCCCCACGTGCTGGGATATTATCTAGTATATTATCACACTAGACTGTGTGATAATTTTTGTTTTCTGTGAGGCTGAGGATTGAGCCCAGGGTTCAATTCACACTAGGCAAACACACTTTACCTCTGAGCTGGGTCCCCAGTTCTTACTATACTGTATAAAGAAAAAAAAAGCAGTGCTTTAAAGATGTATTAATAAACTATAAGAATAATACATAATAAAATGATATATTAAAAAACCACGATGTACATATGTAAAGGAAAGCAGCCCTAAAATCAAACAGGCCCATGTCCCCAGGGAAAAGGTCAGTTTATCCTGTTGCGGGTAACAGCAAAAGAAATGTTTCTAAAAGTTTCTTTTGAAGTCCCCAACATCTATGCTGACGTCAACCTCTTCCTGCCCAGCACCCTGAGAGTTTCCAGGGAGTTTTGGGGCCAGTGACTTGACACCGGGTTGTATGTTTGACACTTGCTGACTGTGGGCAGCTTGCGGTGGCTTTCCCTGCCAAGCCTGTCACTCAGCTGAGTATCAGCGTGGTATGTGTTTCCTGTCCTTGTGGTAGTGACACCTCTGCTCAGAGCTTGATTTAGAACAAAAAGAGAACCTTTGTAAAGAGAAAACTCCTTACTTAAAGGAAAGTAAACTGATCTTTTAAAGAGCCTTTTTAGAATAAAAGGGCCTTGTCCTCAGATGTCCCGCTGGTACCCCTAAGGGGAGGTGCGCCTTGAGGGCTCACTTCTATGTTTCCTTGTCTGGTCCCAGGCATCACTTTCCCTTTCTCACCGTCTCCTCAGAGGCTGCTTCTCTGAGGTAATTTTTAGCTGCTGATGCTGAGGAACTATACAATCTCCGTCATTGATAACCTTAGGCTGTCTAGACAGCGAGCTCAGGGGGTCCGCCTGTCTCCGCCTCCCGGATCCTCCCGAGTCGGGGTTTGAATGTGCAGAGCCATACAGAGTTTATTGAGTGCGGAGGAATGAACTCAGATTTTCGTGCTTGCATGGCAAACTCACGAAACCATCTCTCAGCCTTGGTTTCATATATGTTAATACACGTTCATATTATAATATACAGTATAAGTGCTTATACCAGGCAGTGCTCAGCATAGTTGCTCCTGGGTGCCTCAGGTTTTCGTGACTTTTTCTTTGTTTTCTGTTTCTCTTTTAATCTTTTTTTGGGGGGGGTATTTTATTTACATTTCAAATGTTACCCCCCCTTCCTGGCTTCCCCTCTGCAATCTCGGATCCCATCCCCCCTCCCCCTGCTTCTATGAGGATGCTCACCCACCCACCCACGCCTCCCTGCCCTGGCATTCCCCTACACTGGGGCATCGATCCTTCACAGGACCAAGGGCCTCCCCTCCCATTGATGCCAGATAAGGCCATCCTCTGCTACATATGCAGCTGGGGCCATGGGTCCCTCCATGTGTACTCTTTGGTTGGTGGTTTAGTCTGGTTGGTTGATATTGTTGTTCTTCCTATGGTGATGCAAACCCCTTCAGCTCCTTCAGTCCTTGCCCTAACTCCTCCATTGGGGTCCCCTTGCTCAGTCCAATCATTGGCTGCAGCTTAAATAGCTGGCCCACACTGTGGTTACTTCTCCGATCTTTAATTGTGTTTTGTTTGTTTATTTTAACAATTTATTTAACAATTTATTTAACAATTTATATATATATATATGCATGCTTTATGTTCGGGTATGCATATATGAGAGAAGAGGGCATCAGACAACAGAGGGCATCGGATCCCATTACAGATGGTTGGGAGCCATAACAGATGGTTGGGAGCCACCATGTGGTTGCTGGAAATTGACTTCAGAGCCTCTCTGGAAGGCTCTCCAGCTCTCCAGCTGTTATTTGTTTGTTTTTTTTGCTTACATATGTATGTATGTATGTATGTATGTATGCATGTATGTATTTATAGACAGGGTCCAGCTACGTATCCTGAACTGACTCACTATATATAGATAGGCTGGCCTCGAATTCATGGCAATCATACCTCTCAGCCTGCTGAGTTCTGGGACTATAAATGCAGGGGAAATCCCACAGATATCCATTTGAAACTAGCCCTCACGATTACAACTTACTTCTCGGAAGGCTCTGTCTTTTTTTTTTTCAGAAGACTGTGGGTGGGATTTACCAATTTAGCAGAGCTCCGCTAAAAATATGGCTTCTTCCCAAGAAATCAGTTTCTAAGATTTGAGGGGGAAACTGTCTTTAGTTTTCAGAGAAAGAACAGGAATATTTCTTCCCCATCTGGTTTTTTTTCTCTCTCTTTCTTTTTTAATCTGATAGCACTTTAATTTAAATCAAGTTGACATTCTGTGGTAAGTTTGTGGTTAACTCTTTCAAGTGCTGAAGTTTGTTTTCACTGAGGTGACTGGAGAGCTAGAAAAAGACAGGCCCAACCACTGTACCACTGAAGCAATACAGGCTCCCAGATGTGACAATGCAGAGACAACTCTGTGAGAGGGAGGGCAGTTCTCAGCTCCTTGCTCCTTGTTTCTCTTTCTAAGAGCAAATTCCTAGTTCCTGTAGACCTACTGTTTATTGTTTGTGTAATTGACGCCAGGAAGGCACAGGATTTTCTCCAAAATGGTCTTATTGGTGAGTCACACACTCCTGCCTTATGGAAACTGCCACTTTGATGCAGCCTGAGAGAGTTGGGCTTCAGATATGGTGGGTCAAATAACATCAGGACACACAGACAAAAGGCTAATCACCATTCTGCATGTATTGTTATTTCAGTATTTTCCCTTTAATTTTAAGAAACTTTTCTTTAATAATGACTACCATGAAAGATTTTTTTAGCACACACACACACACACACACAGAGAGAGAGAGAGAGAGAGAGAGAGAGAGAGAGAGAGAGAGAGAGAGAGAGAGAGTGTGTTTTTGACAGAGTCTCACTATGTAGCGCTGGCAATTCTGGAACTACTATCCTGGAACTCACTGGAGATCATACTGATCTAGAACTCAGAGATCCACCTGCCTTTTAAGAAATGTGCCACCATGTCTGGCTTTAATGACTATTCTCTTAATCATCTTTGGATTTGCTTTCTGCTATTGGCATGACCATATAATTTTCCACCTTTAAACAGAGTCATATCAAGAGATTCTCCACTAGTGCATCATCCATCACTGCTGAGATAAACTCTACTTGACCAGAATGTTAGTTTTTATCATACCTGGCCAAAACCGAGTACAAATATAGTAATCGATATTCTGCCATCTGTTTTTGTAAGTGAGATGGCCCTATGACCATTTTCTCTGCAGTTAATTCCAAGTTTAATAGGAAGACTAAAATAACTCTGTAAAAGGAATGAGAAAGAATCCTTTAAGCTTCTGTGGTGGTTTGAATGAGAATAGCTCTCATAGGCTCATATATTTGAATACTTAGTTCCCAGGGGGTGGAATTTGCAGTTTGGGAAGGATTAGGAGAGGTGATCCTTGACTCATGTGATACCCCAGGGCTCTCTCTCTCTCTGCATCATGGCTATGGACAAAGATCTAAGCTGTCAGTTATTCCTATACTCTGTCCTCATGGATTCAAACTCTCTGAAGCCATAAGCCAAATTAAATGTTTTCTTTGTAAGTCATGGTGCCCTATCACAGCAATAGAAAAGTAACTAAGACGCCCTCTGAAATAGATTGCATTAAGTGCCTGCTACCTAGTTCATATATTTGTTCACAAGTTGACTTTTTCAAATGATTGGTTTACTGGGTCTAGTTCTATTCTTTTTTCAATTGCTTTCTCTCTTTCTAAGACCAGGCATCACCATGTAGCTCAGGCTGGGCTTGAACTTGAAATCTCACTTGTTTTTGAGTTTTTGGTGGATCAATAGTTACATCTCCCTTTTCTTCATACTGTTGCTCTGTTGTTCTTGTTCCTTCTAGTTCTGGCTATTTTCAGAATCTACTTAAATGAATAGCTTTTCATTTAACCGACATTCCCTGCTGGGTTTTTTTTCCTCCTCGATCAATCCTTCCTTTCCAGTTTTATCTCCTTTCTTTAACATTATCCCACTGTTCTTAACTTCCTCCAGTAACTAATAACTGGGAAAATGTCTGTTCTTTAAAAACGTATTTTCCTTTGGGGCTGTAGACATCCCTGGAGGTACTGGACTGGCTTCTGCAGGTGTTTGTGATTATCATTTTCATTGCCATTCAGTGTAGACTATTTTACAGAATGAGTTCTGAGTTCCCCTTTGATCCACGGATTTGTTTGGAAGTTTGATCTTTCTTTTTTAAAAATGTGTGAAGGTTTATTGTTGTTTGTGGTTTTGCTCTCAGTCCTTAACTTCTAATTTCATTGCACCGTGGTTAGAAAATGAATCTGTGTGATGCTTACTCTTTGATACTCATAGAAACCACCTCTGGTGCCTAGTAGGAGGAGTTCAGTTTTTGTGACAGTTCCATGCATGGTAAAGAGAATGTACATTTCCTATGTATTGGACACACAGCTACGTAAATATGCATGACTCAAGCTTACTGACAACTTCTTATAGAATAACTGTTTCTTATTAGTGGTCCTTGGAACATCAGTTTGTTTTGTAGTGAGTGTTGGGCTTAATTCTAGTTGGGTTACTTCTTGTGGTTTCCCTTGGCTTCCTGGGCTGTATTTGGTGGCATCTGATTGGTTGGCCTGATTTACGCTAGAGTTCCCATGAGTGTGGTCTCTTTGATAGCTCAGGAGTTGTGTTATAGACGCTGCAGCATGTGAGCTGCACATGCTGCATTATCTCTGGCTATTGCTGTAGACTCAGTGTTACGTAACTTGGAAGAGTGTAGAGGTGGTGTATAGCAGCGCCTCTCTTGTGTGGAGAGAGCACAGTGTGTTACTTCTCTCTGTTGTTACATCCAGTGTTGAGTGTTCAACTCTGATCCTAACCCTACTCCTCTGCATCTTGGGTCTTTTGTCTTCTTCATTATTCCTGTTGAGATGTTGCCTAAGTTTAAGCAGGAATTAAGTAATAAATGGAGTATGGTGTACATTCTCTCGTCTGGGATGGAAGTATATCTCACCTCCTACCTCGTGTGTTCACAGTGCTGGGCTTGATCTCCAGCACCAACAGCAACATCAATGGCTTGGAAGCAAATACGTTCTACAATGTTTATATATGTTTATACAACAAAATCCTATTGAGATAATGTCTACAACATCAATGACCATAAGAAAGTGAAGAGCTAATATCAAAGGCCCAGAAAAGATATACAATGATGAAAGTAGAATTAATATAAGAATATTTATACATATAATAAAGGTGAGAAATAGATGTGAAAGGTCTGAGTTAGATAACTAATAAATTCAACTGGAAAAAAGAGTGAGAAAAGACTAGTGAGGGGAAACAAGGCAAACTTAACAAGCAAATTAAGCAAGTTGAAGCTTCCCTCTTGCCTAGGTGATAGAAATGCTTCTTTTCCCAGCTTAAAGAGTTCACTCTGTGGTGTGTGTGTGTGTGTGCGTATGTGTGTGACGTGTGTGGTGTGTGTGTATGTGGTATGTGTGTGTGCATGTGGTGTATGTAGTATATACATGTGTGTGTTTGTACATATAGTGTTTATGCATATGGTATGTGTGTATGTGTCTGTACACATGTGGTGTGTGTATGTGATGTGTGTGTGTGTGTGTGTGTGTGTTTTGGGGGTGGACCTTGTCTTTTAGTCAAACAAGTCAAACCAGACAGGACAGCACAAAGACTGAGTTCCAGCTGCCTTGAAAATGACATTGCAAGACTATATTCACACCCCTGAGCTACCTTAGCAAACCCCAGAACTCTGTGAGGTAGGAGCCACATGGATGCTATTCTTGGTACATTTTGTAATTCAGCAGAAGGTCCATGCTGACTGTCCCCTCCCCCTAACCCCCCAAGTATACGACAGGTCTAGTATAAAATGAGGTGTGTTTAGGACACGGGAAGGAGGTCTGGGGAAGGGAGTAGATGCAGAGGAAGAAAGGGGACAGAGAAAGACACACAAACACACACACACACACACACACACAGAGAGAGAGAGAGAGAGAGAGAGAGAGAGAGAGAGAGAGAGAGAGAGGGAGAGAGAGAGAGAGAATAGGGAGAGAGAACAGGGAGAGAAAGGAGGAGAAAGGGAGGGAGAAGGAGAGTGGGGAGGGGTAAAGAGAGGGAAAGGGTGAGAGAGGCCAAACAATCCTTTTATAGCAAGCCAGGCTAGTACCTGGCTGTTGCTAGGTAACTATTGGGCACAGCCTAGAGGAAAGGCTGACAATTCTCACTGGCCAGTCTTGTCCCTGTGACCACAGGAATGAAAGATGCCCAAGATGTTGGCTAATCCTCTATCTCAGAACCTCAGAGCAGGAGACCATGATCAAGCCAAAGCAATTGGTGCTGAGGTGAGGCACTGACTGACTCACTGCCTCCTCCAAATCCTCTCACCTGCATATTAACAAGGTACCTTCAACTTCCCTTTGACTGTGACATGGCCACACTTTACAGATGAGTGTCTGTATGGTAGAAAGCATAGTCTACACTGCAGCTTCCTAATTCTACGTTGAATCTTGGGGTGGCCACACACTGAGTCAACCAAGAGGGGAGATACTTGACACCAAGCCTGATGACCTGAGTTCAATCCTGGAATTCACATAGGACAAAGAGAGAAATGATGCCTGAATGTTTTCTCTGGCCTCCACACACAGACGCAGCATATGAGCATTTGTGTATAAACACACACATCATAAATAAATATGTAAATATACAAACAAATGTGTCAAGAATAAAAAGAACACATGGCCAGGCATATTGGTACATGCCTTTAATCCCAGTACTTAGAAGGCAAAGGAAGCTGAATCTCTGAGTCTGAGGCCAGCGAGAGTTCTAGGATAGTCAGGGATACATAAAGAGACCATTTCTCAACACACACCACACACACACACACACACACACACACACACACACACGCTCACAAACCCAAACCACATATCAGACATGCAATGGACCATATTTTTAAAAAGAAAAGAACAAACACAGTGGCTTATGATATCTCAGAAGGTAAGATCACATTACAACCACAGTCAGAAAAGAGAACACTTGAATGTATGCCCTTCAGAAGTACATTAAATTAAGGCAGAAGCCATGGAAGACCAGTTCTTGCCCTATGGAGGACCAGCGCTTCCTGGCTCATTCTCAAAGTCTTGCTCAGTTTGCTTTATTATATCCCCCAAGGTCACTTGCCCAGAGATGGCACTACTACAGTGGGCTGGGCCCTTCCCTATCAATCATGAAAATGCCTTACAAAACTGCTTATATGTCATTCAGATGGAGGTGTTTTCACAATTGAGGTTCTCCTCAGATAACTCTAGCTTCTGTCAAGTCGGTAAAAACAAAACAAATAGAAACAACAACCCCCCAAAAAAACACCAAAACCAACCACCAAATGAACAAACAAAAACCCACAACCAGGACAGTTGGAACATTTATCACAGCAACAGGAAACACAAATAAGAAATTTACCATGTTTTAAGATATTCAAAAACTATTACATACTTGGGTAAATGTACATTGGAGGGAGGGAACTAGTTCAGAGTTCTCTTATTGTTCTTTAAAAAATCAATCCAAAAGAAACTCTGTTTCCTGGTCCTGTAACTTTACATATCAGTAAACAACAAAACAAAGCAAAGCAAGCCTGGGAAGTAATCTAAGCAGCCATTAAGACTTGTGGAGAATTTTGTAGATAATGAAGCAATGAGAGATTATTTCCTGGGACACGCAGCTTCCCATTTGTTCCAGCAATGCATTTGTGACGATTAACCTCCTTGTCAACTTGAGGGGATTTAGACTCACCATGAAAGCAAATCTCAGGCATATCAGTGAGGGATTTTCCAGACTTGGTTAGTAAGTATGAAGACCAACCCTAAAGTGTGCGGTTTCATTTCCAGCGGCTGTAGTCCTGGTCTGCACTAAAAGGAGAAAGCTAGCTGATCACTAGCATCTTCATTCCCTGCTTCCTGATTATGGAGGCATGGTCAGTGCCTTCAACCTCCTGCTGTTGGGACTTCCGACCACGATGGACTTGCACCTGAGCCAAGATAAATCCTTCCTTTCTTCCATTGCTTTTGTTAGGTATTCTGTTATAGCAAAGAAAAAGATGGTACACTGTGTTTCCAACACCTCTGCTGGGATGACTTTTTTTGTTTGATCTGAACTCCAGTCAAGGGTAACCTTAAATCTGGCTTTCCAGGGAACATGATTCTCCCCCATGGGCACCAATGTCCAAAGTCCAGAAGAACAAATCCTTATGACAAAAGACAATGTCTTAGGGTGTTTGAGATGCTTTTTTTTGTCATATTGCTGATTGACAGTTCAAGAATGCTGCCACTTGATGTTTGATTGGCACTTGGATGCTTAAAGCAAAGCAAGAATGAAGCCAACCTTCCTTGCCAAGAACTCAGAGGATGTTAGATGAAAGAAAGCAAAGAGAGGGGTCGTATCTGGTGGTAAATCACAAAGCAGAAGGGCATGTTGGGCTTCACTTCTGGTTAGTTCTTTGTTTTGATGATATTATGGGGGCACTTGGAAGGGTAGAGAGAAGTGGTGCAGAAGGAAACAGTAGAGATGCTGTTCCCCCAGAGGTGGCAGTCGCTGAGTTGTATGGGAGTCCTGAAAATCAGTGGAGAGGGGTATGAATGCCAGAGTGTTGTGGCTCTTGGGATCTGGGTGGATGTGAAGGTCAGGAACATGTGGAATCGGCTCAGATGGTCACAGTCACTCAGAGAAGGAGGTCAGAAGGGGAACAGGGTGGTTTGTGTGTTTATTTCTAACTTTTTGTTTCAAGACCATTGGAGACTCACACTCTGTCCTAACCCTCTTTGTTCTGTCTTAACACACATGAGTTTTCTATTTGAAACAATTTCATGAAGGTAAAAGGGAGATTTGGAGGTATTTTGAAGGATAAACATAAAGGCAGTCATTAGACTCCTGGCTTTCAGTTCCCACCACTATGAGAATGTGGTTTGGGTAGCCTGACCTCTTGGGATCTCAGTCTCCAGTTGTGTGAAGCCGGGTGAGAATTTCTGCCTTTTGTGGCTGCACAGAGCATTGGTGCAGAGCTCAGAAATTAGATCTGTTATTACATATATATAAAAAAAAACCCAAGTAGAGGGACCTGGGCGCTCTGACTTCATAGATAATGATCTGAAGTGAACCACAACATCAATAAACACTGTCTGGTACCCAGATAGCTTAGACAGATGAGACATCTCCCTGCAAGTGACAGCTGTCAGATGGGGAGGGGGGCATCCTGTCCCTTAGAAGTTACATTTCTCTGACATGGAAGGAAGATCTCTAAACTTGGAGAACTCAGGTCTTCCCTCAGAGTTTCCACAACTCACAGAAAGGATAGTTTCTTCTTTATGAGTCTGCCACTCTCAGAGCATTTGATCGTGTTAAATGATAATTCATCATGTTCTATTGAATTGTCTTTCACACACACACACACACACACACACACACGCTTTCTGTAAGGCCCAACCATTAATTTGGGCTGGAGACAACCCTCACATTATCCTTGGCTTTCTTATTGGATCTGATGCAGAAGAGGATGACTTTCAGGCAAAAGCCAGACTATTCATCAGGTGACTCACACTCTCGATACACTCGTGAGTCTCTTATAAAGCTCAGTCAATGCCCGTCCAGCAGATACTATGCTTGGTGAGCGATTTCTAACCTCCCTCCTCACTCCCCATAGACGGAAAAGTAAGGCTTTTTCAGTGCTGGCTGCACTCCAGACAAAACAACATTTTTTTGAATCTCCCATAGAGCCACGACTCCCTTCTCAAACTCCGTCCACTTTCTTTGGAAGCCCTTCCGCTTTTCTGTACCTTTCACGTCACTTACCTAGGTCACAGGGGTCCGATAAGTTCTTATCTTAGACATCATAGATAAAACAACGCTACTGTCTCCTAGCCCACAGAGATCCTCATTTGCCCACCTTTCTTTGGACCACTCTGAAGATTCCAAAGCACCAAGGCTCTGCTCAATGTGCACTGGAAGGCAAGAGTCACTGGAGAGGGTCTACAGACAGAAAGTAGGATGCAGCAGCCAAAAGTTCTCCCTAAACCTTAGCTACCCGCTGTGTGGTTGCAGACAGTAAAGCATCAACAGCTAGAGAGGGCTCATTAGAAACAGCCCAGTCTGGTGTCTTCAGGTGGTTTGAATGCTCGCCACTGTGAGCTCTCTTGTCTGCCGTTAGGGGCGCTGTCTTATTGATAAAAGGACCGCTTGTCTCCTCAGTCTGCTTCAACAGTCAATATTGCCATTTAATTCAAGGGGCCCAGAAGAATGTCAAGGAACAATTAATTCTAGTTTCATTCTCTTTCTAAAAATAAAGTTATTTAAAAGAAATAAAGGGGAAGCTGTTCTATCTGAGGAGTAGAGGCGAAGCCATAAAACCATGTAAAGAGGATCGCAGTTAGGGTAAGAAGTACTGAGCCAAGTCTGTGTTCCTTGATCTCCTTACTATATGAAGAGGTCTCTTCCTGGGAGCAGAAGGGGTTGGTGAGAAAAACACAAATGACCTCATTTCACAGCAAGACTCTACCCCTAAAGGTTCGGCAATCGGCCCAAACAGTGCCACCTGCTGGTGCCCAAGTGTTCAAACATAGGCGCTGACATCTGCATTCAAACCTCAACAAGCACTGTTCTCTCTCCACCTGCCCTGTGCTGCTGCCCACAGGGAACACTTTGTGACTGCCACGAGTACTTTGCAGAGTATTAGCTGAAGGAGTCAAAAGTTCCCAGAACGTCTTGTATTCCATTTGTTCAGGAAATTCCTGGAGACACTAGATCTGCAGATAATCACTGCGTTATGGTCTTATTTCAGGGAGAGTGACTGGAGAGAGATTTGGCGACAATGGGACAACCCCTCACGGTGAATCTGACATAAGATGGGCAACATGCTCAACCCTGGAAGAATTTGGTGTAACTTTTCCAGTGAAGGTTTCTAATCCAAACCCTTGTATTGGGTTGATTAACAACTGCTGGCTACTTCTTTGGCCCTGTGCCAAATGAAAGGCAAAAATCATATCCACGTTCCTCAGAGTCTGAGATAGGAGTCTCCTGGGAGCCCCATATCCCAAGAATTAAGGCAGAAAAAGCCTGGGAGATGAATTTGGAAGAAGTGGTTTTGGGTTGTTCAGGAGGTAAAAGTAGAGAGTGAAAACACCCAACACCTGATGTCATTTTAGACAATAAGTTAGGATTCCTTTTCTGAGTTGTATACATGGAATTCTCCTTCATGACCTCTCTGAGAACCTTCTAGACAAATTGTTTTTTTATTCATTTTTGTTTGTTGTGCTGATGTTTCTTTTACGACACCAGAGCAAGAAGAGCTAAGAATAACCCAGATTTACTCTTAGGGGATTGAAAAGAAAAAATCTTTAGGACTGCCTTTCCCATGAGCTCTTCTGCCTTGGAGTCTTTGAATAATTTTTGGAAGACATTTGACAAGGCCTTTCAGGAGGAGAGAATTATAAGCAATTCCGGGAAAGGTTCTTTTAGAAATGGAAAATCTGTGAGAGTACAAAGTTCTACAACTATCTCCATGACCCCACATGACCTCCTTGGACACTGGAACTAGTCCCTGATGACTGTGGAAATTTCCATGACATAGCCTTGTCTAGAAAAACACCACTGTACTCTGAGGAATGCCTAGGGGTGCAAAGTTATCCCAAAGAAACTTTACCTGACCCTTTTCAAAGTTATGCATGTGAAAGGTTTCTTGACTTGTGGTTTGGTACCAGATTCCAAATATGATTAAGACAAATCCTTGACTATTCTGCACTGATGAGTAGTTACTCAAGAATTGCTAAGTTAATTGATTTTTGTTGCAGTGAAATTAGTAATAGAGAAATTATTTTTAAAATGTTTTATTTACTATTTTAAATTAATTTAGTGTGTGTATCTGTGTCTGTGTGAGTATATCCACACTCGTGTGTATAGGAGCATATGCCTGGGTGTTATTAAAGTCCATTAGATATTTAGGTGAATCCCTTTGTCACTCTCTGCCTATTCCTTTGAGGCAGAGTCTCTCCTTGAACCTGAGACTCATACTTTCTCAACTAGTCTGGAAGCTAGTATATCCAAGCTGTCCTCCTGTCTGTGCTACCCCGCGGAGTTAGTGTTACAGGCATTTGCAGGAATGAATCCTTGCTGCATGGGCACAGGGATCCAAAAATTGGTCCTCATGATTGTGGAGAATGATCAAGAGCAGCAGCTGATCCATCTCTCCAGACCCAAAATATGCAGGTTTTATTTTACTAATTATTATTGTGGTGTTGGTGATCGGTATTGTGTGTGTGTGTGTGTGTGTGTGTGTGTGTGTGTGTGTGTGTGATATGTAAGAAAGATTGTTTATAGGGAATCTGAATTAATAGACAACTGAGTTTTGACAACTGTGCACAAGCATTTGAGCAACACTGAGCTCCTTTTGCTGTCTCCTTCGAGTTGACCCCGCCTACCACAAGAAACCACTGGCCTAGTTTCTTTATGTTAAAGCTCTTTCGCTCTCTTTCTTTTTGAATTTCATGTAAATGGATCATACAGTATATACAGTATGACTAGCTTCTGACTAGCTACTTTAGTGTTTTGTTTGGTTGGTTGGTTGGTTGGGTTTTTTTTTGAGATTTCTCTATGTTGTGTGTGCCAGGAATTCATTGCTTCAAACACTTGGGTGTTTTTTGAATTTAATACTCTATTCTCACAATGATAGGCACATACATTATTGGGTTGGTTTTGTTGTTTTAGAAATAAGGTCTGAGGCAGAGTGGGGCCATCCAGAACCCCCTCTGACTGGTGATCTGAATTCTTGCTTAGGCTGTGAGGCTAAGCACTGCAAGGGAATATAAATAAAAGTTAAAAATATCTCTCTGGGTTCCCTGAGGGACAAGCCTGACTACATAGGGGTTGATGTCAAAAGTATCCCCTCTCCAGGAAAAAGACATCGGGACAGGTATGGCCCTCATGCCTCACTGGACAACGACAGGGGGACCAGAGCCATTACAGGGTCCCCTTCAATTACTGGAGGTCAGGTCTCTATCCTGGCATTCAAAAGATTAGAATCGCCACAGCCCTTCTATACTTAGAGAAGGGAGGAGATGTCAGGGGCATCCCTGCTTACACACTGAAGGCCTAAAATCAGCCATAGGCCTAAAATCAGCAATAGGCCTGTCATACATGTACACTAACACCAAGACTTGGGTCTCTGTGGAAAAAACATTGAAACAGATGGCTATAAGCTATTGTAAGCAGGCAGCTTTCATGGAAATTTACCAGCCTGAGTTGTCATAGACCTTGTAAATAGGTAGCCTTGGCAGACAATACCAACTTAGATAAGGACAAGTGAATCATAGGCAGAGTCATAGTGACCTGTCCCCTGAACCTTCACCCAGCTGATACCCTGTTCTGAAAGATATCTGTATTCCCACTGAACACCCACATTCCAGTGTCATCCCCTTCCCCATGTCCTACCTTTCTGTGTTTATAACCCCTATGTGAATGAATTATAATTTGAAAAAAAAATATTTTTTTAAAAAAAGAATTGAAATTAAAAAAATTTAAAAAAAAGAGAGAGAGAGAGAGAGATAAGGTCTGGAGTAGCCCAGGCTAGCATTGAACTCATAGTTCTCCTGTGTTAGCTTCCCAAGATCTAGGATTACAAGTATTTCCCACCATGCCCCAACTTGAGTTGGTTATCAATTAGGCTGCTAGAAGTCTGTGTCAAATTCTCTCTGTGTGCACATTATTCACACTCTAAGACAAATACCTCAGGGTGGAATTGCTACACACAAAGGTGTACATTTAACAATATTTGAAATATATTCTTTAATTTTTTTAGATTTATATTGTGCTTATGAATATTTTGCCCACATGAATATATATGCACTATGCTCATGCCTGGTATTTAAAGAGGACAGAAGACAGCATCAGGTCCCCCTGGAAATGGAGTTACAGAGAGTTTCAAACCACAGTTGTGTGTTCTAGAAACCAAATCTTCATCCTCTGCAAGAATACCAGCTTAATTCCTGAGCCATCTCTCCAGCTACCATTTTAATTACCTTAAACCAGTGGTTCTAAACCTTCCTAATGCTGCAATCTTTTAAAACAGTTCCTCACATTGTGGTGAGGTTATTTCATTGCTACTTCATAACTGTAATTTTGTTACTGTTATGAATTGTCATGTAAATATTTTTGGAGCTAGAGTTTTGCCAAATGGGTCACAATACACAGGTTGAGAACAGCTGCCTTAAACAGTTTGTGAAAGTAATTTTATCTTGTGCTCTCAACACTATATAAGAGAATACTAGCAGTTCTGGTTCCCTTCGCATGTAGTGGGGTTTTCTGTCTTTTTTTTTTTTCCATTTTGCTCATTCTATTGGGCAAATTCATGGTGGTTTTCAATTTGTGTCTTATTTTTGTCTTAAAAGAAGTTACTTATTATTTGTGTGAAGTGCATAAGCACACACGTGTGAGGGTCAGGGAACAACTTCAGGAGTGGGTTTTCCCCTTCCTCCATGGGTTCTGTTGTCAGGGAGTGACTTCAGGAGTGGGTTTTCTCCTTCCTCCATGGGTTCTGTTGTCAGGGAGTGAATTCAGGAGTGGTCTTTCTCCTTCCTCCATGGATCCTGTTGGTTGAACTCAGGCTGTCGGTTGGATGTCTAGTACACTTAACCTGCTGAGCTCTCTCTCCAGCCTCTGTATTTTCTTAGCAGCTTGGTGTGTGCTACTTCAGTCTGTGCATCTTTGGTAATCACATATTTTATTTGGAAATGTGACTATTCAAGTGTTTGTTCATCTATCGAGTCATTTGCCCTTTAGTGTTACTATGTAGGTCTTTACGTATTCTGGGAAGAAATATTGTCATATATACATTATACATGGTTTTCTTACAGTTTCCTGTATCTTCTCAATTTTCTCATGGTCTTTGAATTAACTGATCCTTTTGTAATTTTTTTTCCTTTATAAAAATTTTAATCTGGATGAGGGGGTAGAAGGGTGGACTCAGACCCTCTGAAGCTGGGGTTACAGGCGCTTGTGATCTGCTTGGTTCAAGGTGGCTGGGAACAGAACACAGGTCCTCTGCAAAAGCACCAAGCATTCTCAGCCACTGAGCCATCTCTCCAGCCCTATTTTTTTCTATACTCAGTGCATGTTGTGTCCTAGGAAATCTTCACCCATCCACAACTTCTAAAGCTGTTTGCCTTTATTTCCTTTTAGAAACTTGACAGTTTTAATCGTAAGGTTGCATGCAGTACACACACACAAACACACACACATCACACACATACCACACACATATGTATATTCTTAATATGGAAGATAAATATGTTTTATCTACAGAATGAAGCTCTTTTCCCCTTACACACTTATTCACATGTTGAGAACATTTTCCTTTTTTCATGGAATTGCTTTGGCAAATGGGGGGGGTAATTAAATGTTCATGCGTTTCTAGAGTTTATGTTCTGTGGCTGTACTTGTTCTTATCTCAGTTGCTTGCAGTCTCGATGACTAGCCTTGGTAACAGACCTTATGAGTCTTGGTAACAGACATTGTGAGTCTCCAAGCATACACTTTATTTTACAATTGTCTTAGACACTTCCAAGGAAGTTTGAAAACAACTTCCAATTTTACTAAAATGTACATCGAACCAATGAATTGAAGGTAAGCTGACCTGTCTTTTTAAAAATCAGTCCTCCAATGTATAAACATTGCATGTTTCCCTCTTTACTTCCCTTAAAAATTTTTCTCAGCAGAAATTCTTTTGCCATTTTCAAGTCTGGTCTTCTTGTAGGTTTGGGTGAATTTATTATTGAGTATTTTATGATTCTGATATGTAAATGCAATTAACTTTAGACCTTGTTTAATTAACTCAGCATAAACATATAGCCAGTGATTTGAGATGGCCACACCAACTTATGCTATTATGTAGAATTTCAGCTATGTAAAATGCCTCTTCCCACGAAACTACTTTCTGGTAGTAACATAGCCCATATCAGCTTTCCTATGCTTATCTCTGCATATCTTTTTCTGTTCTTTCACTCAATTTATTTTGGTTTTTATACTTTGTTAGACAACATGCAGTTGAACTGTGCTGTTTTGTATAGTCCGAAAGCTTCTATTTTAGAAAAAAATTGTTTGTTTATATTTAATGTAATCACTGGTAATGGTTTGACCTTGATATTCTTGCTCTTTCCTAGCTGCCCCGTTTGTATTCTTATTTCTTTTTTTTTTTTTTTTTTGGATGATTTATTTACATTTCCTATGTTGTCCCCTTACCCCATCCCCCACCACCCCCTCGGAACCCCCAATCCCCTCGCCCCTCCTCCTTCTTCTCTGTGGATGTAACCTCTATCTACACCCCCCCACTCCCACCTCCCCACCCTCAAAATTCCCACCCCCTGGGGCATCCAGCCTTCATGAGGTCAAGGTTCTCTTCTTCCACCTATGCCCAGCAGGGCCCTCCACTTTTACATATTCAGCTGAAGCCCTGGATCCCCCCCCTAAGTGCTCCCAGGCTGGTGGTTTAGACCCTGGGAGCTGTGGTTGGTTGGTATTGTTGCTCTCCTCATGGTGCCACAAACCCTTTCAGCTCCTTCAGTCTTCACTCTAACTCCTCTATTGAGAACCCCATGATCAGTTCAATGGCTAGTTGTGAGCATCTGCCTCTGAATATGTCTGACTCTTGAAGGCCTCTGAGGAGATATCCATATCAGGCTCTTATCAGCATGCACTTCCTGTCTTCCACATCAGCATCTACCTTTGGTGATTGCACATGGGATAGATACTCAGGTGGGGTGGTCTTGAAACGGCCCCTCCTTCAGTTTCTGTCCCTCACTTTGTCTCCATATTTGCTCCCTTGAGTATTTTGTTGCTCCTTCTAAGAAGGACCGAATCACCCTCACTTGGTCTTCCTTCTTTATGGGCTTCATGTGGCCTGTGAGTTGCATCTTGGGCATTTCAAGGTTCTAGGCTAATATCCAATAATCAGTGAGTGAATACCATGTGTCTTCTTTTGTGATTGGCTTACCTCACTCAGGTTGATAATTTCTAGTTCCATCCATTTACCTAGGAACCTCTCGAATTCATTGTTTTTAATAGCTGAGTAATACTCCATTGTGTAAATATACCACATTTTTTGAATCCATTCCTCAGTTGAAGGACATCTGGGTTCTTTCCAGCTCCTGGCTATTATAAATAAGGCTGCTATGAACATAGTTGAGCATATGTCCTTGTTATATGTTCGAGCATCTTCTGGGTATATGCCTAGGAGTGGTATAGCTGGATCCTCAGGTAATGCTATGTCCAATTTTCTGAGGAACCGCCAGACTGATTTCCAAAGTGGTTGCACCATCTTGCAGTCCCACCAACAATGGAGGAGTGTTCCTCTTTCTCCACACCCTCGCCAGCATCTACTATCACCTGAGTTTTTAATCTTAGCCATTCTGACTGGTGTGAGATGGAATCTCAGGGTTGTTTTGATTTGCATTTCCCTGACGACTAAGGATGCTGAACATTTCTTTAGATGCTTCTCGGCCATTCGAGTTTCTTCCGTTGAAAATTCTTTGTTAAGCTCTATACCCCATTTTTTAATAGGGTAATTTGGTTGTCTGGAGTCTAATTTCTTGAGTTCTTTGTATATATTGGATATTAGCCCTCTATCAGATGAAGGATTGGTAAAGATCTTTTCCCAATTTGTTGGTTGTCGTTTTGTCCTATTGACAGTGTCCTTTGCCTTACAGAAACTTTGCAATTTTATGAAGTCCCATTTGTCAATTCTCGATCTTAGAGCATATGCCATTGGAGTTCTGTTCAGGAACTTTTCCCCTGTGCCCAAGTATTCGAGGCTTTTCCCCACCTTCTCTTCTATTAGTTTCAGTGTATCTGGTTTTATGTGGAGGTCCTTTATCCACTTAGACTTGAGCTTTGTACAAGGGGATAAGAATGGATCAATTTTCATTCTTCTACATGTTGTCTTCCAGTTGAACCAGCACCATTTGTTGAAAATGCTGTCCTTTTTCCACTGGACAGTTTTAGCTCCTTTGTCAAAGATCAAGTGACCATAGGAGTGTGGGTTCATTTCTGGGTCTTCAATTCTATTCCATTGATCTTCCTGCCTGTCTCTGTACCAATACCAGGTAGTTTTTATCACTATTGCTCTGTAGTACAGCTTGAGGTCAGGGATGGTGATTCCTCCCGAAGTTCTTTTATTGTTGAGAATAGTTTTCGCTATCCTAGGTTTTTTGTTATTCCATATGAATTTGAGAATTTCCTTTTCTAACTCTGTGAAGAATTGAGTTGGGATTTTAATGGGGATTGCATTGAATCTGTAGATTGCTTTTGGCAAGATGGCCATTTTTATTATATTAATCCTGCCAATCCATGAGCATGGGAGATCTTTCCATCTTCTGAGATCTTCTTCAATTTCTTTCTTCAGAGACTTGAAGTTCTTGTTATACAGGTCTTTCACTTGCTTGGTTAGATTCACACCAAGGTATTTTATATTATTTGCAACTATTGTGAAGGGTGTCATTTCCCTAATTTCTTTTTCAGTCTGTTTATCTTTCATGTAGAGGAAGGCTACTGATTTGTTTGAGTTGATTTTATAACCAGCCACTTTGCTGAAGTTGTTTATCAGGTTTAGGAGTTCTCTGGTGGAAGTTTGGGGGTCACTTAAGTATACTATCATATCATCTGCAAATAGCGATATTTTGACTTCTTCCTTTCCTATTTGTATCCCTTTGACTTCTTTTTGCTGTCTAATTGCTCTGGCTAAGACTTCCAGTACTATATTGAATAGGTAGGGGGAGAGTGGGCAACCTTGTCTAGTCCCTGATCTTAGTGGGATTGCTTCAAGTTTCTCTCCATTTAGCTTGATGTTGGCTACTGGTTTGCTGTAAATTGCTTTTACTATGTTTAGGTAGGGGCCTTGAATTCCTGATCTTTCCAAGACTTTTATCATGAAGGGATGTTGAATTTTGTCAAATGCTTTCTCAGCATCTAGTGAGATGATCATGTGGTTTTTTTCTTTAAGTTTGTTTATATAGTGGATTACATTGATGGATTTCCGAATATTGAACCATCCCTGCATTCCTGGGATAAAACCTACTTGATCATGATGGATGATTGTTTTGATGTGGTCTTGGATTCGGTTTGCTAGAATTTTATTGAGTATTTTTGCATCGATGTTCATAAGGGAGATTGGTCTGAAGTTCTCTTTCTTTGTCGGGTCCTTGTGGGGTTTGGGTATGAGTGTAATTGTAGCTTCATAGAACGAATTGGGTAGTGTTCCTTCTGTCTCTATTTTGTGGAATAGTTTGAAGAGAATTGGTATTAGGTCTTCCTTGAAGGTCTGATAGAATTCAGCACTAAAACCATCTGGTCCTGGGCTTTTTTTAGTGGGGAGGCTTTTGATGACTGCTGCTATTTCCTGAGGGGTTATGGGACTATTTAGATGGTTTATCTGCTCCTGGTTTAACTTCGGTACCTGGTATCTGTCTAGGAAATTGTCCATTTCATCCAGGTTTTCCAGTTTTGTTGAGTATAGGCCTTTGTAGTAGGATCTGATGATTTTTTTAATTTCTTCAGTTTCTGTTGTTATGTCTCCCTTTTCAGTTCTGATTTTATTAATTTGGATACTGTCTCTGTGCCCTCTGGTTAATCTGGCTAAGGGTTTATCTATCTTGTTGATTTTCTCAAAGAACCAACTCCTGGTTTTATTGATATTTTGTATTGTTCTTTCTGTTTCTATTTGGTTGATTTCAGCCCTGAGTTTGATTATTTCCTGCCTTCTACTCCTCCTGGGTGTATTTGCTTCTTTTTGTTCTAGAGCTTTTAGTTGTGCAGTCAACTTGTTAGTGTGTGCTCTTTCCAGTTTCTTTTTGTAGGCACTTAGAGCTATGAGCTTTCCTCTTAGCACTGCCTTCATGGAGTCCCACAAGTTTTGGTATGATGTGTCCTCATTTTCATTGAATTCTAAAAAGTCTTTTATTTTTTTCTTTATTTCTTCCTTGACCAAGTCATCATTGAGTAGAGAGTTGTTCAGTTTCCATGTGTACGTGGGTTTTCCATTGTTTTTGTCATTATTAAAGACCAGTCTTAGTCCGTGGTGATCTGATAAGATGCAAGGGATTATTTCAATCTTTTTGTATCTGTAGAGGCTTGTTTTGTGACCAATTATATGGTCTATTTTGGAGAAGGTACCAATGAGGTGCTGAGAAAAAGGTATATTCTTTTGTTTTAGGATGAAATGTTCTATAGATGTCTGTTAAGTCCATTTGGTTCATAACTTCTGTTAATTTCAAAGTGTCTCTGTTTAGTTTCTGTTTCCATGATCTGTCCATTGCTGACAGTGGGGTGTTGAAATCCCCCACTATTATTGTGTGAGGTGTAATGTGTGTTTTGAGCTTTAGTAAAGTTTCTTTTATGTATGTAGGTGCCCTTGCATTTGGAGCTTAGATGTTCAGAATTGAGAGTTCACCTTGGTAGATTTTTCCTTTGATGAGTATGAAGTGTCCTTCCTTATCTTTTTTGATTAATTTTGGATGAAAGTCGATTTTATTTGATATTAGAATGGCTACTCCAGCTTGTTTCTTGGGACCATTGGCTTGAAAAATTGTTTTCCACCCTTTTATTCTGAGGTAGTGTCTGTCTTTGTCACTGAGGTGCGTTTCTTGTATGCAGCAAAATTCTGGGTCTTGTTTGTGTATCCAGTCTGATAGTCTGCGTCTTTTTATTGGGGAATTGAGACCATTGATGTTAAGAGATATTAAGGAAAAATGATTGTTGCTTCCTGTTATTTTTGTTATTAGAGGTAAAGTTATGTTTGTATCTTTTTTGGGGGTTGTTGGAAGATTACTTACTTGCTTTTCCTAGGTTGTAGTTTCCCTCCTTGTGTTGGCATTTTCCATCAATTATCCTTTGAAGTGCTGGGTTTGTGGGAAGATATTGTGCAAATTTGGTTTTGTCATGGAATATCTTGGTTTCACCATCTATAGTGATTGAGAGTTTTGCTGGGTATAGTAATCTGGGCTGGCAATTGTGTTCTCTTAGTGTCTGTATGATGTCAGTCCAGGCTCTTCTGGCTTTTATAGTCTCTGGTGAGAAGTCTGGTGTAATTCTTATAGGTCTGCCTTTATATGTTACTTGACCTTTTTCCCTTACTGCTTTTAGTATTTTTTCTTTGTTTTGTGCATCTGATGTTTTGATTATTATGTGACGGGAGGTATTTCTTTTCTGGTCTAGTCTATTTGGTGTTCTGTAGGCTTCTTGTATGTTTATGGGCATCTTGTTCTTTAGGTTAGGGAAGTTTTCCTCAATAATTTTGTTGAAGATATTTACTGGCCCTTTAAGTTGGGAATCTTCATTCTCATCTATACCTATTATCCTTAGGTTTGGTCTTCTCATTGTGTCCTGGATTTCCTGGATGTTTTGAGTTAGGAGTTTTTTGCATTTTGCATTTTCTTTGACAACTGTGTCAATATTTTCCACCGTATCTTCTGCATTTGAGATTCTCTCTTCTATCTCTTGTATTCGGTTGGTGATGCTTGCGTCTGTGACTCCTGATCTCTTTCTTAGGTTTTCTATCTCCATGGTTGTCTCCCTTTGAACTTTCTTTATTGTTTCTATTTCTAGTTTCAGATCCTGAATGTTTTTGTTTAATTCCTTCTTTGTGTTTTCTTCCATTTCTTTAAGGGATTTCTGTGATTCCTCTTTAAGGCCTTCTATCTGTTTACTTGTACTCTCCTGTATTTCTTTAAGGGAGTTACTTAATTCCTTCTTATAATCCTCTATCATCATCATGAGAAGTGATTTTAATTCTGAATCCTGCTTTTCAGGTGTGATGGGGTGTTCAGGGCTTGCTATATTGGGAGAATTGGGCACTGATGATGCCAAGAAACTTTGGTTTCCGTTGCTTATGTTCTTGCGCTTGCCTTTCGCCATCTGGTTAACTCTAGTGGTACCTGCCCTCACTGTGTAAAACTGGAGTCTGTATTTCCAGTTATCTTGCTTATTGCAGAGCTCCTCAGAGTCCAGAGGTCTCTGTGGTCTTATGCTCCTAATCTCCTGGGTGGAATAACTCCTGGGACTCAGGCCACCTCTTGGATCTGGAAATCCTTCTGCTCTGAGTGCAGTGGGTCCTCGATGACTCAGGATTCAGTTTCAGCTGCTCTGAGTGCAGTGGCTCCAGCTGCTCTGAGTGCAGTGGCTCCTGGATGACTCAGGATTCAGTT
>NW_021604639.1:11607122-11646540 GCF_004785775.1 Grammomys surdaster | reverse complement strand
GACAGGAGCAGACCGACTCTGTGTCAGCTGCTCTGAGTGCAGTGGCTCCTGGATGACTCAGGATTCAGTTTCTCCACAGGACAGGAGCAGACCAACTCTGTGTCTGCTCCAGCCCAGAGGACCAGGCAGGGGCAGAAGGTATTCTTATTTCTTTATGCTTCTTCATTTTGGCTAAACAGATATATATTTAATACATATTGGAATGGTCTGTTTAATTTATTCTGTTACCTTTTTATGTGTGTTCCTGGTAGTATTTCATTATTGGATGCCTTCTGTAGAATATTTACTATGCATTCTTAATTTTCTATGTTCTATTTAGTTAGCATTGCACCATTTCAGACATGCTAGAAAAATTTAAAAAGCTAAAGACTCATCAACCTCAACTTTCTTGCCAAAGTTGTCACATGATTTACATTTACATAGGTGCTATGATCTATCTTGTAGGGACTAGCAAGGTGTCTCAGTGGTGAAGAATGCACACTGCTCTTCCAGAAGATCTGAGTTTAGTTCCAGGCACTCACATTGTGCAGCTCACAATAACCTCTGTCTCTGGAGATCTGGCGCTCTCTCTGGTCTCTAGGAGAACTGCACTCATGGGCTCACCCCTCCCCCAGCACATATAATTAAATTAAATTAAATTAAATGCCTACCACATAGTGTTATTGTTTTATTTTAAACAATTATTTCAAGAAAAAAAGGAATTTTTCTCATGAACATATACTTACTCATGTCCTTTATTGTTCCCAGTAGATTTCTATTTCTGACTAATATAATTTTCCTGGCCCTTGACATTTTGTCCTTAGCTTTCTTCTCAGTTTTAATATGCAATACAAGTATGCTAGTGGGGTTTTGTAAACTATCTTTTTCTTGAAAGTGCTAACCCCATCCTCATTTTTGAAGGGTGTCATGTCTAATCAGGATAGAGCTGAAAGCTTGTCTGTTTGTCTGTTTGGAGGCTAGCTTTGTTCCAGTGTTATTTTCTGGCTCCCTTTGTTCCTGTGGTGAAGTCAGTTATCATCTGTCACTGTCCCTACTAATATGTCTGACCCTTCCCTCTGGCTGCTTTAAGATATTCTCTTTAGTATTTTGGCAGCTTGGCAATGGATGCATGACAATTTGCTTTTAGAAATCTTTTCTGTCTGGTGTAGTGAATATATTGGATCTGTAAGTTAATGTCTGTCTTCAAACATCAGGAATGGGCTGGCAAGATGGGTAAGCGTGTATAGGTGCTTTCTATCAGGTGGCCCTCCCATGTTTCATCCTTCCCAAACAGTTCCACCAAGCAAGACCAAGCATTCGAATATATAAGTCTATGAGGGCCACTTTTATTCAAACCACTACACAGAGTGATAGTAGAGAGGGGGAAGGGGAGGAGATAGGGAAGGGGAGGGAGAGGGAGAGGGAGAGGAAGAGGGGGAGGGAGAGGGGAGGGGGAGGGAGAGGGAAAGGGAGAGGGGAGGGGGAGGGGAGGGGGAGAAGAGGGACTGGATGTAGGGGTTGGGGTTAGAGAACATACTTCTTTGCCTTCTACTTCCTGTCCCACCTACATCCCCAGCTGAGTGTTGAGTGCCTGCCCATACTGAGGGTGGGGTCTTTCCCTTATTATTTTGCTGACCCTTAGTCAGTCTTCTCAGGCAGTGTGCTTACAGATACACCCAGAAGTATGTTTCCATTGGAGCCTTCAAATCGACACCTCACACCAACCATCATGATGAGCAACAGTCTGGTGTTTAATCAGGTGCTGGTGTTGTCCTTGGTGTGCTGTCCTGGATAGAGCAGGCAGACAGGATGGCTGCTTGATGACCTTCACACACACAGCCATCGTGACATGACTCATCCCCTCCCCCCTACCCCCGCTTTCCCACCATTCCCTTTCCTTGCTATCACTCTGTACCTTACGCTGGCTGTGGTATTTCCCCAGTCACCCAATGTCTTCAAGCACAAGAACTTGTTGCAATGGAATGGTTTTCACTTAGATCACTTAGATTTCCCCTCAAGAGTTGGGTGTTGAGCTGGCTGTGGTGGTGCGCACCTGTAATCCTAGCAATGGGGATTGGAAGTAGGATGGTAGGAGTTCAAGGTCATCCTCAGCTACATAACCAGCTTGAGTCCATTTTGGGCTGCACGAGAAGACCACCTCTCAGAAAGATTACATGGAACCTCTATTTCTGGTGATCGTCCTAGGACACCTGATCTGTCTCAGAAACATTGACCTACCTTGGCCCACCCACCCTCTCTCCTGTGTATACTAGACATGAGATCCCTTCAGAGTAAAGTTCTACTTATTTCTACTTATTCCTCTTACAGTTTGTATTTTATACTGTAGAGGAACTTGAGTGAACACTGCTATAGCATCTCTGACACAACTATTTATCTTTTTAGTTTTATCAGCAATATAAATTATACAATGGGTTTCATTGTGACATTTCCATAGATGCATATAATGTATTTTGTTCATATCCACATATACACCCATTATCCTCTGTGCTCCCATGCCCACTGATTCCCTGTTTTTTCCCAACTAGTTGTTCTTATGTGTTCATGTACTTGTTTGTGGAGAATCAATGAGTTTAGTTAGAGCCACTTAGAGGAACACGGGTATCGGGTTATTTACAGGTATATAAGCAATGTACCAGTGGCCATATAGTCATATAGTCTGATTTTCCTGAGGAAAATGTCTCTCCCTCTCTCAGCAACCACAAGTTGCCTTTATGATCAGTGACAGGGCTTCATGATATCCCCCTGCCCAGCAGCAGTTAACTGTCTGTAAATCATCATTGGGTAGGGGTGGAATGCCATGAGCCCTTCCTCTCTGTATGATAAGATGTTGACAGACACAATATTGTGCAGCTGCTAGGAGTTCACTGGTGGGACACCCAAGTCATTCTCAGAAAACAGAGTTTCATAGCAACTGCCCCCCAAGCCCTTGCTTTGTTTCCTTCCCCTTTTCTGCAATGTTCCCAAGCCTTGGAGGGAGTGGTCTAGATGTCACACTTAGGGGCTGAGCATTCGACAGTCTCCCCCTCTCAGCATGTAGGTCATGTATACATCTGTGCAGTTGCTAATGGAAGTGTCTCTAACACAAAGATTTCTAAGGAACTGTCTTAGTTAGGGTCACTATTGCTGTGATGAAATGCCATGACCAAAAGCAACTTGGGAAGGAGAGAGTTTATTTGGTTTACACCTCTACTTCATCACTGAAAGAAATCAGGGCAGGAGTTCAAACAGGGCAGAATCCTGGAGACAGGAGCTGATCCAGAGGCCATGGAGGAGTGCTACTTACTGGCTTGTTCCTCATGGGTTGCTCAGCCTGCTTTCTTATAATACCCAGAACCACCAGCCCAGGGTGGCCTTACCACCCTGGGCTGGACACTCTCTCATCAATCACCAGTTAAGAAAACACACTACTGGCCTACATCTTATGAAGGCATTTTCTCAGTTGAGGTTCCCTTGTCTCAAATGACTATCCTGTGTCCCGTTGACATTAAAAACTAGCCAGGACAGGAACCACAGTGTGGGCCTATGAGGATGTGGAATATGTACCAATCCTTTCAATAGAGAGAAGAAATGTGTGCACAAGCTATTGCACAGTCAAACTCATGTCTCACCAACATTCTCCTTGCCTTTGCAGAGCTGTGTCTGTATGACCCACCAGAGGTCCCCAATGCCACATTCAAAGCCCTCTCCTACAAGAATGGCACCATCCTAAACTGTGAATGCAAGAGAGGTTTCCGAAGACTAAATGAGCTGGTCTATATGCGTTGTTTAGGAAACTCCTGGAGCAACAACTGTCAGTGCACAAGCAACTGTAAGTGTCCCTTTTGCTACCTGGATGAGAAAGGAATTAGGGATAAAAGGAGAAGGACTCAATCTCCCATTAACTTGGACCAACAGATAAAAAATGGTGGATGAGGGACTGGAGAGATTGCTCAGTGGTTAAGAGCACTGACTGCTCTCCCAGAGGTCCTGAGTTCAATTCCCAGCAACCACATGGTGGCTCACAACCATCTGTAATCGGATCTGATGCTCTCTTCTGGTGTGTCTGAAGAAAGCAAACAGTGAACCCACCTACATAAATAAATCTTTTAAAAAATGGTGGAGGAATCTATGAATAACAGATTTTAAAGGCGTCTATAATATCCACTCATCTAACGTTAATGATGTCTACTTGGTCTTAGAACTAGACTTGCTAAGTTCTTGACTAAGCCTGAGTCAATCTGATAGATTCCAGGACTTTGCTGTTGGCTTCTCCTCTTCCTTGAGTTCACAATGCTCCTTCACACAGCCTGTTTCTCAGTTTCCTCTCCATTCCGGAGTGTGCATATATATTTTTTTCATTGCATATATCCATTATACATAGTACTGTGTTAAATAAGAATATTATCATGCAGGTATACACCATAGAATGAACATATTCTGCCCCTACCTGAAACCCCCACTCTCTCCTCTATTTCCCCTCCCCTCCATTACTAACTTTTAGTTTCCTTAGACAGTTTTCTTGTACTTTCAGGTCATATAGACATCGTTACATTTAGTTACCTATAGAAAGTCCAGGAACTACGAATGAAAGAAAACATATTTTTCTTTCTGGGGTTGCCTTAATTTGTTTAATATTGTTTTCTCTAGGTGCATTTATTTTCTTTATGGCTTAAAAAAATTTCATCCTAGCTGAGCTGAGGGTAGTGGCACATGTCTTTAAACCCAGCACTCAGTAGCCAGAGGCAGGTGGATCACTGTGAGTTTGAACCCAACCTGGTGTATAAAGTGAGCTCCAGGACAATCAGGACCGAATAGTGTGTGTGTGTGTGTGTGTGTGTGTGTGTGTGTGTGTGTGTGTGTATTAAAGAATAATCCATATATTCCACATTTGCTTTAGTCATTCCTCTGTTGTTAGATACCTAGGTGGGTCCCATAACTGATCTGTTGTTCCAGTCAGCTTTATTTTTTAACCATGAGGATGGAGGGGATCAGTGAGCCAAACCATGGGTGGAGGGCAGAGTTTAAAGATGACTGCTCTATTGAAGTGCCTGGCTTACTCATCCTCCAACCATCTCCCTTTATCCAAAGCTGGATTTCCATTGTCCCCTTACTGAGGTGCTCATCTGTAACCTCTCTACCAGTTCTTCACAACGGCAGACGTTTTCTGACCATTGCCTTAAGAGCACATTTCTCCAACTTGAACTGCTTTGAACCATTCGAGGGGAGTGGAGGAGCTAAGTAAACATTGAAGTTAGATCACTCCTTCCTGCCATGTGCCACATTGGTGGCACTGGTGACAAGGAACGAAGCCACTTATGTCTCATCCACATGCACACAAGGATTTCCCAGGAGGAGAAGCTTGGCATTTCTTCTAGCAATATGTTGTATCTGATGCCAATATGCATATAAATATGGAGAGGCCAGTGCTGGGCTATGTGTGCCGGCCCCATCCAAGGTGCCCTACTGAGCCCTGCCTGGCTGGGGTGCCTGGGCACAGCTGACGTGCTCGCTTGCTCAGGGGAGGCAGAATGAAGTCCATAATGGTGGCACACAGTCTGTGTTTTCCCAGAAGGGGAAATGTCGGAGTCTGGGTCAAGTGGTAGGTTTCCCAGTCTCCTGTGGTTCACAGGTGAACCACTGTGAGTCAGGAAAGTTGAGGGGAGGGTGCCCCCCAGTCCACGGGGGTTCCCCCAGTCCACATTTCCCCTTAGGGTGCCCACATGCTGGGCAGGAAGGAGGAAGGCAGAGCCCAAGACAGGCAGAACCCAGCTTGATTCAGAGTGCCAAGAGTATGGAGGGGCTGGAAGAAAGAAGGCCTTCTTCAGGAGATTTGGGTGCTGCTCTTTAAAAGCAGGGAGACAATCCTTGCCTGCTCGTGCTGGTTTATTTGATAGTAGATGAAACTACACACACTTTATTCAGGGTGAGCCAGTGATTAAATACCTTTTGCGGGAAGGAATGCCCAGGAAGAGACACTCATTGGTTGATGGCTCAGGGATACTTAGGTACCTCATTAGCAAGGAGAAGAATTCCAGGTATTTATGCTATGTGGCCCAGTGCCCATGGTCCTCAATGGAGTGTCATGGTTACATGTTCCAGAGCAGGTAGAGACAAGCAGGGAATGGCTTCACTCCTGCCATTCTCAGTTTTGAGATTCCTGGGGTCTGAGCTCATTCAAGCTTGTTATTCTCATGCCTGACTGGTAACAAAGTCCCACATGCCCTATGCAAGGGAGGCCTTGTTTGTTTATCTCTGCACACTCAGCACAGATATATCCCTGGCACCAGAGAGATGTCCCAGGGTGAATGACCGCACCAACAGCTCTTCCTATTCTGAGCATTTGATTCTCCCATATTCTCTAGCCCGTGACAACTCAAGAGAGCAAGTTACACCTCAACCTGAAGACCAGAAAGAGCAACAAACCACAGACATGCAGAGATCAACACAGTCTGTGCACCCAGAGAACCTTACAGGTAAGACATGCACCTCAACAACCATCCTCTAGCTGGCTCCTGGAAACTGGCCTTTGGTTACATGGAAAAGATGAACCAAAGAAGGGAGATTAGTTCTGTTCTCAATAGGCAGGTACAACTCGTTCTCCTCCTCTCAGAATTCCATGCAGATAACTCACTGCTTAGCATTTCAAGCCACTCTTTCTGATAGTAACATAGGCGACTGTTTAGGAACTGTTTAGGAATCCTATAGATTCAATTCAATTCAATTCAATTCAATTCAATTCAATTCATAAGCATGTGTTGGCAATATCTCCAATCTAGACACCACCCACAGAAGAAAGAACGAATCTCTCCTATTTTCTCTTAAGCACAAACCAATGAACTTGGAGCAAAACCACTGGTAACGATTTGCCTTTTACAGTACAGAGTTGTAAAATGATAGCCCCAGACACTTATTCACTACTCCGTGAGGTGTGGATGAGTGGGCTCTGTGTCTACTCACACTTTCCCAGATGAAATGATAATACTTAAATTAAGCCACGATGTAAAGAGGAAAGAGATTGCTAGTGTTAGACCTGAGATTTGCAGGGACCAGTGAGCCATAAGAAGACCCCATAATCTTATGATAAAGTTATAGCCTTACAAAGAACTTTATTGCATCATGTATAATCTCATTTAGACCCACAGCTGAGTGACTCAGGGTGCAGGAAGAGATTCCTTGATTATCAAAGAAACTAAGACACAGAGCCTTGAAACGGTTTAGCTAAAGTCACATCACAGAGTGGAAGCAAGACCTCTAGTCCCTCTTTCTTCTGAGAGCTTATTTTTAGCTACTTAAAAATTACTCACAGCATCCAATGTGTGTGTGGGGGGGGAGTCCAATACAGAAGCAATGTGATGTTTTCAGTCCCTTTTCTCTTCTAGCTCTGCCCTGGAATAATGTTTTTCAAATAAATAGATTTAATGTTTTCTCTTCTCTCCTGGTAACTGGTTCCAATCCCTACAGTTACTGAAAGGTCTCTGTTGGTGGGTTGTCAATATTTTTTCTTACTCAAGAGATCATTAGATGAACTGGGCATAGTTGTACATGTCTGTAATCCTAGCATTTGGAGAGCAGAAGCAGGAGGATGAGAAGTTCAAATCCATCCTGAACTGTATGATACCCTCCTCAGCCCCAAATAATGAGGGGGAAGGGATATGGGGAGGAGGATGGAGATGAGGGATGGGGAGAAAGAGGGGGGAGGGAGGGGAAGGGGGAGAGAGAGAGAGGGAACAAGCTGTTTCTAGCTGAGTGATGTTTCATAAATTGCCATAGTTTGAGGTTTAAAGAAAAAAAATCAAAGAACCTGTCAACAGGTTCTGTCAACTATGATGCTTCTTGATCTTAAAATAATTCATTCTGAGACTAAAACTCAGTCCCAGTGTTGTTACGCAAAGTGCAGTGTAACAGAAAATGGCTAAGGTCAGGGACACCCAGCTTCCTGTGGGGGCAGAGAGTTTGTATATGGTTCTTTGGGGGATTGTTTTGGGTACTCAGATGTTTTGAAAATCTGGAAGATTCTAAACCTATGAGTAATTTATGATCCAGAGTTCGACATCACGTATAGTTCTGTCTGATTAGATGGAGAGCCATTGGTAAGAGTTACAAGATTAATTCAGAACAGGCCATGATCTCTGCAGCCGAAGTCCAGCCAAGCCTGGATTCATTCCAGTGAGTGAGAAGTCGCTAGGTGTAGGGTCTTGACAGGATCAATGTCGGTCTCCCTTCAGCTGTGGTTTAATCAAAGATGACCCATTTCTCTGAGATTCTCTCAGTGTCTCCCTTCCTCCAGACATTAGCTTTGTCCTGGGTCAGCTCCCTCAAGTCCCAAGCTGACTACTAACTGCTACTCAGATTTGTTCCTCCTAACGTAGTCAGTGGACTTACAGAGAGGTCTGTCCATCTGCTCCACCCAGCTGCTGTCTCTCAGCAGAGAGCCTCAGGGTCTTTGCAGCATGGGTCAAATGAAATGCACATTCTCCCTGTGCCCTGGCAAGCATCCTCTCTTCACCCGGTCCACCTTCCTCTGTCTTTCTCACCTAATCAACTATTCAACTCGTGCAGGAGTGACCACCATGTGACTTTTCCTGGGGAGACCTAAACAAACATCTGGTCACTAGATAGAGCACTGATCTCAAACTAAAGAAACGATCCCACCCAAGTATCATGTAACGAGCCAATGAATTCATTGGGCTTATTCTTGGGAGCAAGGGTAACTCAAATTCAGCTGCATCATCAGAAACCCCACCTCAACATGGATGGAAACCCTTGAAAGCTGCATCTCTGGAGCTCCCTATAGGACTGGCAGAAGACTCCAATAGTTTGAGATTCCTTTCCCTCAGTCGTTGTTTATGTAACAGTAAGGGAAGAGGGGTGGTGAGTTGCAGGAGCATCCTGACATCTGCGGGGTTTGCTTATTTTTTTGAGTCTTAAGGATCCCCCCTCCAAGAGGGAATATTCCAACTCAGAGGAAAAATCTGCACCCCTGTGGGTTCCATGCCTTCCTAATGCCTACATTGCTGACAGCTGGATTCTATCAACACTTGTAGGTTTGGTGAAAGCAAAACAAGTAAATAAGAACTGAGGTCCAGTTTTAGCCACCAGAGTTGCTCTGGGTGAAAGAAATAACCTAGAAGCACTCGTTGTGCCATCCCAAACTTGCCTTCAGAGTTCTTTTCCTCTTCCAGGTCACTGCAAGGAGCCCCCTCCTTGGGAACATGAAGATACCAAGAGAATCTATCATTTCGTGGAAGGACAGAGAGTTCACTACAAGTGTATGCAAGGATACAAGGCTCTACAGAGAGGTCCTGCTACCAGCATCTGCAAGATGATGTGTGGGAAAACAGGGTGGACTCAGCCCCAGCTCACGTGTGTAGATGAAAGAGAACACCATAGATTTCTGGGTAGGTTGTTCCTTTCGTATGGCCTTCCCGTTCTTTCCTCATCTGGACCAAGGTGAGACTCCACACTACCATGGGACCTGGGGAAAGCCACTTGATCTTCTAGGTCCCATCTTTTAAGAAACAGAACACGTGACATACCGAGGTCCCCTTAACTCTACCTAGAGATGGTTAAAGGCAGGGAAATGAGGATCTCTCCAGTGCTCTGAACCATACAGGATTCTGTCTCTTGGATAGAGTACTATCCTGTATCTATCCAAGCCTGAGCTTCTGTAACTTCTGCCCAACACCAAGATATTCCATTGTTCACAAGGGGAAGTTGAGCATCATGCCCACATGTCCCTTCTTGGTACTTACGTGTCATTTGCACTGCGTTCCATTGTCATTACAGTCCTTTGTAAAAGTCCCCTCAATCTTCGATAAAAAGTACAAGTATGTGGGAAGTGGTTCGCTTCAGCATGTGTTTTCCCATGCCCAGTCCTGCTCACGTACAACCTGCCTGCACTGAGGTCTTCAGCTATCTTTGTTTGAAATCTTACTACTTCCATAATGAAAAGCTACCCATATTCTCTGATGAGTTTTCCTGGGTTTTTTGCTTACTGTCATCTGTCACATTTCATGGCTTCCTCTGTGGTTCTCTCAGGATGCTCTTTGCTTCTCATAACTTGCCTCCAGTGAGCCACTCCCATGGCCAGGGCAAGCCAATCATCTTCCTTGAAAGAGGTGGAATGACAAAGGCCCTGGCTGTCTGAGTTAGGGTTAATATTGCTGTGATGAAACACCATGATCAAAAGCAACTTGGGGAGGAGAGGGTTTATTTGGCCTACATTTCCACATCATTATTTAAGATGGAAGGAAGTCAGGAAACAGGGCATGGACCTGGAGGCAGGAATCGATACCAGGGACATGGAGGAGTACTGCTTATTGGCTTGCTCCTCGTGGTTTGCTCAGCCTGCTTTCCTATTGAACCTAGGACCACCAGCTCAGAGGTGGCTCCACCAACAATGGGCTGAGCCCTCCTACAGCAGTCATTTATTAAGGAAATCCCCTACAGGTGTGCCTACAGCTCAATGTTATGGTGGCATTTTCTCAACTGAAGTTCCCTCTTCTTCAGTGACTCCAGCCTATGGCAAGTTGATGTAGAACCAGCCAGCACACTGTGTCACTGATTACAAAGGAATTGTTAAAGCTCCATTTGTCTCCATTTGGTGGTGGTGGTTGTGGGGTGTGAGTGTGTGTGTGTGTGTGTGTGTGTGTGTGTGTGTGTGTGTGTGTGTGTTCTTCTGACCCATTTCCAAGTCAAGGGTGGAATCCAGGGCTGAGTCCAAAGCCTGGAGAGAAAGATTTGTCCAGAGTTCCATAGATAGCCACTGTCAGGGTACAATTCCCTTTTACATGTTTTTCTATGGCCCCTTAACTGCTTTTAGTGCCCCTGGTGTGGAGCTGTGTCCCAGAGACATGCCCCAAAAAGGTGCCGATGCCTTAGCAGGTGTATCGAGGGCCAGGAGCCCCAGATGGTGGATGGAGGAAGGCATTAGATCCCATATCACCGTCTTTGGCTCCAGATACAATGCTTTCTTTCTTTTGCAGCTAGTGATGAATCTCAAGGAAGCAGAAATTCTTTTCCTGAGAGTGAGACTGCCTGTCCCATCAGCACCACAGGTATGGAGAGACTGTCCATGAACAGAGATTTGGCCACCAGGCAAGGGCAGACAGTGGCTATACAAGCCTCTCAATTAATGAATATGAAGAGGAGGGGAAGCCAGCTGTAGTTGCTTCCTTCTTCTCTAAAGCAAGGATATGGCCATAGCAACATAATCAACCCAGGCAGTCTGGGAAGATGGCTCAGTTGGTAAGGTGCTTGTCATGCAAAGCACAAGGACCTGAGTTGGATCCCTCAGAAACCACACTCAATTTTTTTTTAAATAGCTACATAAGGCAGTGATTACCTATACTCCTAGCACCGAGGAGGAGGAGACATGGTGATCTCTGCAGCTTGCTGGCCATCAGCTAGAGTAGCTGAACCAATGAGATTCAGGTTCTGTAAGAGATCTCATAAAACAAGGTAATCAATTAAGAAAGATATCTGAGGTTGACCTCTGGCCTCCATAGGCTCATGTGCATGGGCACGTGCACACACACACACACACAAATGTGTACACCTCTCCACATACACAAACAATCTAAGGAAGGAGAAACCACAGGACAGAGGTTGAGGTCTCCAGACAGATGCTGCTCACTTGACCCTCACACCCCTTCCCCCAACCTGAGTGACTAGCCTACTTGGGGAAGCCCCTCCTCTCGCAGACTCATACAGTCCTACGCTGGCCGTAAAATAAGTATCCACTCAGCTCTCTTTTCCACAGACTTCCCACAACTCACAGAAGCAACTACAACAACGGAAACCTTCGTGCTCACAATGGAGTATCAAGTAGCAGGTGGGCCAGCTCATTTCCTTTACAGACAAATGGTGCAGCACGCCAAGACGTGGGTAGTTTGGCTGGTTGCCATGACCCCTTCCCTCACTGTTTCTAAGGGTAGACAATGGCTTTAATTGCTATCATTGTTCAAAATCCCATGGATCTGCTGCAGTACGTTGGGAGTTGTATTACCTACCTTTTTCGTTGCTGTGACCAAAAGCCTGACAAAACAAACTGAAGGAGAGAAAGGTTTGTTCTGACTCCCAGTTCTGGGATCTAGTCCATCACTATGAGGGGCACAGCAGCGGGAGGCTGAGCAGCTGGTCACAGTGCATCTGTGGTTAAGAAACAGAGAAAAACTAGCCATGGTGGTATATGCCTTTAATCCCAGCACTTGGAAGGCAGAGGCTAGCCTGGTCTGTACAGTGAATTCCAGGAGAGCCAGAATGACATAGTAAGAACCTGTTCCAAAAAATAAAAGAAATTTTAAAAAGTGAAAGATAAAAGCTTGTATTCAGCTCACTCTCCTTTTTGGAGCCCACAGAATGGGACCCCACTTTTGGAGCAGGTCTCCTTCTCACCATGTAACCTGATCTGGATAACCTCTCATGGACACACCCAGAGATTTATCTCTAATGTGACTCTAGAACCTAGCAATCAACGTAAGCCAAGACTGTCGTCAGAGCTAAACCTTAAATAGCCCTAATCCAGTTTCTCCCATATACATCTTCAAGAACAAAGTCCCCCAAACTTTAGCGAGGGACAAAGCAAGGACCCAGGGAGAGAAAAAAATAATGTCCATAAGCACCTCAGTTATTCTGGTAGGAGGCAAAAACAGGCCTCAGAGCTATACCTTCCTGGACCACTGAATAATGGCGGGTTCTGGAAGCTTCCCGAGTCAGCATCTGGGAGGTGTGAGCAATTCCAGGAGATAGCAGTGTGTTCGGGATTTCTTATCTTCTTTCAACATTTCCTTCATGAAAGATGCTGCTAGTGAGGACTGCCCTTTGGGCCTTCCTCAAGTTGAGCTGTACTGTCTGGAGGAGAAGTGCCAGCCTCTTTCTATGGCTGTCTCTTCCACACCCACTTCTACTCGTTGAAGGCTCCTTGAACCTTCTAAGAAATCCCCAGGGAGGGGAGGGAAGAAAGGAGAACCTGTAGGCCTCAGCTGTTCAGGATGTCCTTGCTCACCTAGGGAATTTTCTTATCTCATCTATGGATCCAGCCATCTACCCAGGACCTCCCCAAAGCATGGCCACAACCTGAACTCCCTCTCCCTCCCCCGCCCAACCTTCTCTCTCTCTCTCTTGACAGTGGCCAGCTGCATCTTCCTGCTCATCAGCATCCTCCTCCTGAGTGGGCTTACCTGGCAACATAGATGGTAAGTCCAACAATGGAAGGACCTAGCACCCCAATGTCTGGTCCCTGGCCTGGCAGCATGAACATTGCCCAGGATTTGGCCTCAGCCAACAGGCTGGGGATAGCACCTATGCAAGCACAAGACTTATATTCAATCCCTAAAAGCTTTGTTAAAAAAAAAATTCAATGTGATGGCATTTACCTACAACTGTATAGTTCTAGAGCTGAGGGGGGGCAGGCAGAGATGGATCCCTCATACTCTCTGGCCAGCCAGCCTAGTGAAACTGGTGAACTCCAGGTTCATCAGGAAACCCTGTTTCAAAAGTAATGTGAATAGTATCCTAAGGAACAATACTCTAGATTGACTGTAGTCCCCGCATACATTAACTCCCTGATACACGTACTCTTACTGAACGTGTATGCCCGGTACTGAATGGGTTATATTAGCAAATATCAACCCTGTTCTCAGAGATCTGTGCTGTTTAGAGATTAGGAAAAGCTAGACTACACAAATGTGTAGATAGAGAGAGTTTTAATCCTATTTAGATATCTTCAACCTTGCTATCCATCCACCAGGGCTTTACCGTTGTTGCTGGAACAGACCATGCCACCCCACCCTCCCCAACTCTACTAATCCTCTGCTAAAACCCAGCATGGGTAGCAAGGGATGGAGAAAGGAGACAGGGACCGTGGCTAGACCAGGCTTGATGATCTGGGTGAAGGTTGCTGGGTATTCACAAGGCTTTAAAGACAGTGCCGAGCATTGAGTGTTAATACAGTGAGAAGCTCCTGGATAGCAGGAGCAGGGGAGGCTCTGTATTCCGGCTATGTCTGTGTGTCCGTCTGTCCGTCTGTCCGTCTGTCTTAGAGTTCCCTCGGTTTTTAGGTCCCAAGTATCTTGGTCAGTGATATCTACCATAGTTCATATAATGTCTTCTTAAGGATAAACAAAATTTCAAGCCATGAGTAAATAAAGAGTTTTGTGTGAGACAGAAACCAGAAATTAGGAATCAGGAATCTAGGTAAGTACGCGTACTTGCGTGCAAGCACACACATGAACACGCGTACACACACACACACACACAGACTGGGGCTTGGGGGAGAACTGTGTATGGTGGTACATCCCGTTGCTCTCAGCACTCAAGAGCTGAGGCAGGAAGGTCATGAGTTTGAGTTTGAGAACAGCTGTGCTGCACAGAAAATCCCATGTCAACTTTAGCCACACAGTGAGACCTGTCTCTATATAAATAACATGCGGGGGGGGGGTGCAGTTCAGCTGGTAGAGTGTGTGCTGAGCATGCTTACCAAGCCCGGGCTTGATCACAGCACCATAAGAGGCCAGGTACCGTGACATACACCTCTAACCCCAGAACTCAGGAAGTCATCCTGGGCTATACGAGATCTTATATCAAAAACCTAAACACTTTATTTAAAGAAAAAATGAACTTAAGAATGTAAAACCATCTTGAGAAAAGCCAAATGCATCCTGATTAGAGTCGACTGTGAGAGATGTTCTTTGTTTCATTTCCTGCGGTTATGACAAAACACCTCAGCAGAAGCAACCTGAGAGAGACGGAGCTTATCCGGCTTACAGGTCCAGGATGCAGTCCATCCTCGTGTGGCAGCTAAGGTGGCCAGAACCTGAAGCAGTTACTCTTATCACACCCTCCATCAAAAGCAAGGAGCAATGGGTTAGCATGCACACTTACGCCACACTTATTCCTCTTTTTATACAGTCTAGAACCCAAACCCATTTAGGCTGGGTCTTCTCCCAACTGATTGCAGTAATGAAGACAATCCCCTGCAGACATGCTCACAGACAACCTAATCTAGGTAATCCTCCATTGAGATTCCCTTTTGGTAACTTTAGGTTGTGTTAAATTGGCAATTAGAACTAAACCATCGCTGGGCGGTGGTGGAGCACACCTTTAATCCCAGCACTTGGGAGGCAGAGGCAGGCGGATTTTTGAGTTCAAGGCCAGCCTGGTCTACAGAGTGAGCTCCAGGACAGCCAGAGATAAACAGAGAAACCCTGTCTCGAAAAACCAAAAAAAAAAAAAAGAACTAAACCATCATAGTGCCAGATGTCAAGGGTGTGCCCTCCTGCCAGAGCAGGTTCTGGCCAGCCCTGATACTCTGAAATCTTTAATAACATAGCCATAGGGTAGGTGGGTGGGAATCTGATTTCTTCCATTCTTATGTTGTTCATCTGGCCTACTCTCCACTTTTCTTAAGTAGACCGAGAAGCAGAAGTCATTGAGGTCCAAAGGAGGATGCCCCGATAGTCGTTGTGCTCGAAATGACCCATAGCCCTGACAGTCTACCAGTTTCCTTAAGGTGTTCTTTCAGAGTTGTGGGAGATGAAACATGATGTAATACACCTGACAGTCTAGCCCTCAGTACTTGTGAGACGTTCTTCATGCTCAGGATGAGCATCTACCTGGCATGGACCATTTCGTCTGGTATCTTGAAGACACAAACACTCAGAACCAGAGGACAAGGTTCATCGTGAGCAATGATAGCTTAAGTTTACAGTGTGAAGTAAGAAACTGTCTAAGACTGTGTGAGTCCCCTAGACCTCCCAGGACCAGGGCCATTAGGGAGACTGAACTATAATCTCAATATGACCCCTTTGGTCAGAGAACATGTCCAAGAAAACAAAAACAAAACACTTCTGAAATCCCAGCCCGAAGGAGTCCAGCATAACAAGATCCTGTTACAGATGCATAGGTGCCTCAGGTTTACACACACTCCCCTATGGACACATGATTAAAAGTGATACAGATAGATAGATAGATAGATAGATAGATAGATAGATAGATAGATAGATAGATATGAAAACAAAGTCTACTTTCTAGAAGCTAATTTCATCTAATGCTGCCCTCTTGTGGCCGACTGGAATTTCTACCTCTGAATTCTGAAAATTTTTATCTTTGCCAGAGTGCTTTGGTTGTTTTTGGGACACTCACTAGGAGCTAGGAGTGTGCACTGGCTGGCTCACATTGGCTATGTTTTCAGGAATTTTATGGTTTTTTTGTTTTGGTTTGGTTTGGTTTTTTGTTTTTCGAGACAGGGTTTCTCTGTGTAGCCCTGGCTGTCCTGGAACTCACTCTGTAGACCAGGCTGGCCTCGAACTCAGAAATCCGCCTGGCTCTGTCTCCCAAGTGCCGGGATTAAAGGCGTGCGCCACCACTGCTCGGCTGATAAAATTATTTTCATTGCTACTTCATAACTGTAATTTTGCTGCTGTTATGATTTGTAAGGTAAATAGCTATGTTTTCCAACACTGTTAGGTGACCTCTGTGAAAGGGATTTTGATCCTCCCTCCACTCAGAGGGGTTCCCATCCACAGGTTGAGGACTGCTGGTTTAGGTGTTTTTGAGACAGATTTTTACTTTGTAGCCCAGGAAGCCCTTGTTTTCACTGTGGTGCCCTTGTTTTCATTGTGTAGCCCAGGCATCTTTGAACTAACCTACCACACAAATTTGTGTTGGGACTACAGTGGTATACCATAACACTAGGTATGGCGTGTATTTATGCAATAGAACTATGCAGCCATCTTCATGGATCTGGTTGTTAGACGTTCTCAACACACACCTGCTTGGAGCTGTGGCCTGTGACATTCCAAGTGAACTGGGTTACTGTAGTTCTGTAAGTTTAATATACCATTAAAAACTCTGTTTCTGGTGCTGAAAAGATAGATCAGTAAAGTACTTGTCTTATGAGCATAAAACCTGGCTCAAGCCCAGAACCCACATAAAAACAAAAAAAAACATAAAAACAAAACAAACAAACAACAACAGCAACCAACAGCAACAACAACAACAACAACAACAAAAACCACTGAGCACAGTGGGCACTTATGATCACAGGGCTGGAGAGGCAGAGATATGGGACAACCAGCCTAGCCCTTCTTGGAAAGTTCCAAGCCAGTGAGAGACCCTGTCTCAAAAATATCAGAGTATCTGGCTCCTGGGGAATGAGAGCCAAAGTTGTTCTCTGGCCTCCACATGTAATACACACACACACACACACACACACACACACCTACCTTAGTTCCTTAGTTATATTAACCATATTCCAAGTTTTCACTACAAGCATACATTCACTGAGTACCAACGACCTCCATCATTGCAGAATACCTGCAGGCCAGCTCTAGCTAGCAGCAAGGAGTCTCCGCTCACACCAATCACTCAGGATATTTAATGGTGACTCTTATTCCAACTCAGCAGTTACTATTCCACAGGACTAAATGAGGAAAAGCCCACAACTGCCAAGTGTTGGATGTTACATCATGGGCCACAGACATGCACAATTCAGCCCTGCTCCTGGGAACTAGTAGACTGGAAGAGGGAAGAAAAAACCTTGAGTGTTTTTGTGGTGCTGGGGATATAGGTCAGTAGTAGAATTTTTTCTTGGCCCTGGGTTCAATCCTTAGTATAGAAGGAAAAGAGGAATAGAAAATATGGAGGAAAAGAGGAAGGGAGAGACAGAGGGAGACTTGTTAAAGGTCTAATATAGAAATATGTAAACAAGAACATTTAATCTACATGGGATCCAAAGACAGCTTACTGAGCTGATGGCCTCTGAAGTGTCAGATAAACCAAGGCAAGAAACAGCTCCTGGACAAGGAAGCTGGGGTACCTACGGAATTGTGAGATCCTGTGGTGATGTCTGGGAGAAGGTTGGGTTACAGGATCTAAAGTGAATGGGGACCATGGCCACAATGATACTACACTGCTCAGATGGAAAGAAATACTGTCATGGAAGATGAGGCCACATTGAGGAGCTGTGACAAGATGCTGATGTGACAGTACCTCAGATCACCTCACCTAGGAGAGAAACAGTAACCTTAGGTGACCTGTATGCAGCGTAGAGGCCAGGTTTACCATGGGCAATGTGTCAGCAATTTGATTGCATTACGATGAAGTAAATGCAAATAGAAGTTGATGATTGTGACATTGTGGGTCCGTGGATCTGACTGAATGGAGGAAGAGAACCAAGAGGTCTAGAAAGAACTGAGCAAATTAGTATGATTGGTAAGCTGGATAAAATTAGGGATGAGGGATGAGTCAGAGAGGGACCCTGGGTTTCTGAGAGAGGGATCCTCTGTAATCACTAGATCCTACCATGAAATGTAAAGTGGGGGTCTCAAGCACTTCGCCCCTTAGAGGTTAGCCACAGAGCACAGCCCAGTAGGGCATCTACTTGCTCAGACCCACTCAGCTCTGTATCTCTACCAGCTGGAGTTAGCTGTGGTGTGAGATGACTTTTTTTTTTGTCTTGTTTTGTATTTTCTCAGAACACTGGGCTGAATTACCAATGCACAGAGCAGAGACTGGGTGGACAGGCAGTTTGGGGGCCCTGGAGGGATGCAGAAGCCTTGAGGCTGGTTTTTTGTCAGGTGGGAAGATAACAAGATTCTGAGGTAGAATTCAAAGTTAGAATCTCAGCTAGGGATCAAGGGGACTGTTCAGTTCACATGGGCTTGAGTGTGGACAGTGTTGTTCTTAGTATACCATGGCACACATGGCTGTGACGGGGTTAATCTTCTTCCAGGAGGAAGAGTAGAAGAACCATCTAGCAAGCCAGAAAAGTCAGAGCCCAAGGGAAGCTGATGGGAAATCATGAAGCTCAAGCAAAATCTGAGAAGACAAACATTCACTCAACAGGTGTTTCCCTTTGATCCCTTGGGTTCTAGAAAGTTCTGAAGTCACAGGACATAACAGCACATCAGGAAACATCATCTCCATTACTAAACTGGACATTGCCACTGAGGAATAGGATCTAACCATTTCAGTACAGCAGTTCTAAAGCTTTAATGGGAGAGAGGGCTCAACAGTGCTCTGTGTGTTTTGTTTTCGTGTATGTATGTTAATGGGAGCTGAGGTGGCGTGGCCACTTTTCATGCAATATATATTATAGAGAAAGTAGCTTTAGGTTGACTTCACTGTTAAGACCCAGTTTGGAAAGCCCAAGTAAAGGCCAGTACTAATGTAAATACTCCCTCTCCCCCCTCTTCCTCCCCTCTCTTTTTCCTCCTCCTCCTCTTCCTCTTCTTCTTTCTCTTCCTCCTTCTCCTCCATCTCCTCTTCCTCTTCCTCCCCTGTCCCTACCCACCCCCACCCATCCACTTTCCTTCTTCCTTTCTGGTCTTACAAACTCATCCTAGCTATGTGCGTGGCTGGCTTTTTTCTCAACCTCTGTTTGCCTAACCGGTTCTCCTGATTTCATCAGTTACTGATCAGCCTTTAAAACTCTGGGCTGGCAAAAATGACTCCATGTTTTTAGCTCAATCCCAGAAGGAAACCCCCTTTCATTGAAGCTTCGGTTTTGACATCCTGAAGAACAGAAACCGTGGTGGAACAATTTTTGGATAACATCAAAACAAAGTGGAGAAGCTGTGGGAACTGTGGAGCTTCAATATTCAGAAGCCTGTGTCTAGGGTCAGTGCCAGGAGCAGAAGCTAAGGGAAGTCCCAGGACATGATCTCTACACATCAGATGCTCTACTAGCAGGCCATGCTAAGATCTGGTTTCTTGGGGACTGCTGTCAACTGTACTCTTAATTTAGCCTGCACTAATCTGATGCTTACAGGTGAACACACAAGGTGCAGATATGTACTTGGTACCTATCATGAAAACACTGGAAAGAAACGAATACTTTCAAGTTTACAGAAGGGAGTAAGGAAGAAAGAAGCAGAGATGGTGATTATACAAAAGATTACTATAGACTGGATATCCCAGGCATCCTCAGACAACCCCCCCCCACCGCTGTAACCCCCTCAATCACCAGGAAGCCTTGTAAAAACAGACTGCAGAGCCAGCCTGTCTCTGAGTCAGTCAATGTCGAATTTGGATTTCTCACAAGTTCCTGGATAGTGTCTTTATGCTGATCTCCAGACCACACTTTGTGAGGCAGTAGGCTACCCCTGTGTGCTCTCCTCTTGCACTGGTACCAGAAGCAATTGGTTTTGATACTTAGGTTCCTGAGAGTGTTCTTGTTCAATCTCTTGCATAAGATTTCCTCTCTGATGAGATGAGTCAGATATTCATGTTTAACAGTGTTTTAGGGGATTCACGAGAAGCCTAAACTCTCAGTTTTCATTTCTAAAAAGGCTGGAAAGTATTATGAAAAAATTTCAAAGGTCAGAGAGAGCCATTTTGAGTCTTTTATGTGACTAAGTATAAATCAGACTTCTCCTATCTATGGTCTCCCCTTTCCAAAATATATCTTTTGTGGGGGCGTGACAGGAAGGAAAGTTAAATAGAATCTCAAATTAGTAATTTTAGAAAAGAAAAAAATGTTAAAATCTTACTAAAGAGCTGTGGGTAGTGGTACACACCTGTAAACCCAACACTCAGGAAACTGAGGCAGGAGGATCACAGTGAGTCTGAAGTCAGTTTCACCTACATAGCAAAACCCTGCCTTACCCTTCACTCTTTCCATAAAACAGTCTTACTTGTATAAAATTAATTTTTAATGTATATCTGTATACTGTGTGTGTGCATGGTGCCCAGGGAGGCCAGAAGAATATGTTGGATTTCCCTGGAACAGGTGGTTATGAGCTGCCATGTAGGTGCTGGGACTTAAACCTCTGTTCTCCAAAAAAGCAGCTAGTTAGTGCTCTTAACCACTGAGCCATCTCTACAGCCCCATTAAATTGAATTTTATTATTACTCATTATGGGAGATGGGATTATGATAACAATTTTTTTATAATACTAAGGTGTTTAACTATTTTACTCTCCCTTCACAGTGTAGAGTGGAATTTTCTAGAAGGTACATGCATGATAACCTCACTCTGGTGTTAACATATATGGATTTATCTTGTTGTTTATAAAAGAATTAATAAATAATATTTTTAAACTTTTCTTGGTTTTAGTTTTTAAGATGATTAATATTGATAGATACTAGTTTACTTAAGAAAGCCTTTAGGGATCCTCCATAGTTTAGAATGGTTTTAATAAATTTGTAATAATATAAAGAAGGTCTGACAGATTATGCTGAAAAGCTGTTGTGGTTTGGATTGGAAATGCTCCCCACAGGTTCCTGTGTTCAAACACCAGGTAGTAGTGCTGCTTTGAGTTTTGGAACCTTTAAGAGGTAGGACCTTGCTTATGGAGACAGATCACTGGCCATAAACCTTTGAGGGTGACAGCCCAGCCTTACTTCCAGTCTTCCTCTCTGCTGTCCCAGGAAGCCACCATGTAAGGAGTTCCACAACATAGTTCTGCTGTCACAGAGTCCCCCCTCCATGCCTTACCCTCTAAAACGGTGAGCTAGAGCTCACCTCTGCTCTCTACCACGTTATCTCTGCTGTTTGATCGCAGTGATGAAAAACATAACTAAGCCAAAGATAAGAAATGGTTTGGAGATTTGTGTGAGCATCCCAGCCAGACTCAGGTACAACTACAATCTCAGAATTATCAAGCTTGAGATGTAAAGCAATGGGAAATGAATCCTTATGACAGAAACTTCAATGACGCCCAACATCAGTTAATTTTTGACATGCTGTGACTTGCTCAAAGGCTGGGCACTCCTAAACCTTCCCCTGCTAGCAAACACTCTCCTCTGGTGCTCCTGGGATTCCCTAAACCTTCCCCTGCTACCCCAGACCCAATCGGGGAAGTGGCCAGAGGCTACTTACCTGAATTCTTGTATGTCTGGTTGGCTTTCTCTCCTACAGTTTTACATTCTATCCTTCACCCCCAAGGCATGGCAATTCTCTATCTTCCTTTCTCCCAATTCCTAGCCCATAAATCCAAAGGTCCCACCTCAGTCTACCTGCCCAGTCATTGGCCATTGGCCCTTTATTGATCAATCAAAAAACAACTGGGGACAAGGACCTTCAGCATTTGGACATGCAGATTCCTGATTTTTGGAGGCTGGATTAATTCAAAGCATTAGGACTAACCCTCAACACCTATTTATTAAAGGCAGAACTTGGGGATACAGGCTTTGTGAAGCTAAATTGGTCTTTGGATAAACCTAACACTACTGGTGACATAGAAGAGGAAAAAAAAAACTACAAATTTGGTGTTTTTGTTATCGAGACAGGGTCTCACTATACAGCCTAAGCTAGCCTTGAGCTCAAAATCCTCCTGTTCCTGCCATTTCAGGTATGCATCAACTTACCCAGCTATAAACTTGTTTTTCTTGGTCCTTGAACTTACTATGTATTGACAAATACTCTTGAACTTCAGGTCCTCCTGTCTCTACCTCCTGAGTGCTGGGGTTACAGGCACATACCACCATGCTCCATTTACACAATGCTGGAAATAAATCACAGGGCCTAGTGCAGGTTAGGCATGCACTCTGACAAACCAGACTTAAAAAAAAAAAATCTTGAGACAGATACCAGTATATTAGGATACTCTGGAATCCTCCTTTTTCTTCTTCAAAATTGCAACTAGAGTTGTAAAGGTCTTCCCCCTAAGCTGAGCAAACAGCCCAGATAAACCTGAACTCTAGTGGTAAATGTGGAAAGGGGAAACTCTGATCCATGTACATCAAGATGGAGGTTCGGAAACACTACATGCAGAAACTCCCTAGATGGAGTGACAGGATGATGGGTGACGGTCTGTATTCTAGCTAACAAGCTACAGAACTGGACTGTGTGCACATCCCTTGTAACCACCTATGCATGAACTGGGGAACTTAAAATCTCTAGATGTTAATCTGCTGGGCTGAAAAACATTCCACCTCCTATGTGACCAGAAAAGTGGGGGAGCAAAAGACAACAGAACTGGTTCCCTTCCTACCTACCCACGGCCTCAGTGTGATGGGAAGGGGAAAGATGCAGAACGGTTCAGGCCAAAGCTCCAGTCTTCTTCACAAAGATGCTTTGTGAGTTATGGAGGAGAGGCAGTTCTAATCCCTGAGTCCCTGTTAAACTGAAGTACCTGAAGACTTAGAACTGTCTGTGTTTTGAGACCAACCGCTATGAATACAAGCCCTGCAGACTGGACACGGAAAAACAAGAGAGAATTAGAGACATCCCTCTGAATTTTTCTTTAGTAAATATGGTCTAAACAAGATCCAAGTGTTCCTACCTGCCCAGCTTGTGAGGAATGGTTAGCTGAGGGTATGAGCAGGCGTACCTCTCAGGAGAAAGCGCTCGGGGACCCTCCCACAGGTTCACAGCAAAGTGAGTCTCCAGGTGGACACTGTCCCAGGAGTCGAATGGACACCCACAGACATGCAGGCTGCTGCCTGCTACACTCCCTCTCCATCATCTAACAGCTTTGACCCAGAGGTCAAATTTTAAACCAAATTCTAATTGAGTTAATAATTAATCTAGGAAATTACTGCAGTGGATGAAGGAAATAAACTTTGGGTGAATAAGAAATGTTCAAAGGAAGACACCGAAGGCTTAGAATCAGATATTAACTACTATGACTGTAAGTTATAGTTCTTACCTTAGGTTTCTGAGGCCAATCTGTTCCCTCATCTTAGGAAAAAACAAATGGTATTTTTGCTCCACAAAGGACATATTTGGGAGTCATGGCCATTTCCTTTTCTCTCCAACAATTCCCATCCCTAAAGGTGTCTTGGGGTTGACAAAAGCATCTGCTACAATTCTGTATTAGTTACTATGATCAAACACTTGACAGGAAGCAACTTAAGAGGGAAAGGGTTTATTGCTGTTCTAGGGAATTCAGCCCATAATGGCAGGAAAGGTATGACAAGAGATGTGGAAGGCGCAGGTCACATCTAAAATCCAGAAGCAAAGATGAAAGTGGTGGTCAACTTGCCCATGAAATGGCATCACTCACATTCCATCGGGGTGGATCTTCCCTGCTCAGAAGCATCTTTATAGATCCACACAGAGGTGGGTTTCCATGGTGGTCCTAAATCCAGTCAAGTTGGCAATTGTGGTTATCAATTACAAATTCAAAGGAATCCTAAAACACACATCATGAGATACACTGGCTACAAGAACACATTATGCTATCTCAAAGCAGGTGCAAATGTTTATACATATTTGGTGGTCCACACGGGGGGAGGAGGATACTCTTCATCACACTCTTAAGCTCAAGCCAGGCTATATGATTTGATTTTGCTAAGAAATATGATGGCATCATGCATATCCATGCCCCAAGCTGAAGCTTAAAGAGACAGCACCTGCCTCACCAGCTACTCTTTCTCTTGCCTGGTAAGTTTAAAGAGAGATAAAGGTTGTTTTTTTTTTTTTCTATTGGTGTATCATGGTGTGAAGACCAATTAGAACATACTCTTAGCCAATTTTTGATACAATGTAGCTTAAATACGAAACACATTTGTGTGGTTACAAACCCTAAATAAGTGAGCAGTCTTTGTTACTGAAGCCCACCTGGCTGATTGTGATTGATATACAGACATCTGTACCCACATGCAAATTACAGCTGCACTAGCTATCATAGTGTTAGAAGATGCTATGTAGACTGTGTGAGAGAATTCTCAACAACAGTCTTACTCAGTTATGAATCCTGCATGTCATACTACTGATATGGCGGGCAAGATATGTCAACTGGTTCAACAGCTCCATGGTTACTATGGGATAACCAACTACTTTATGATTAGATCTGAGGCCTGTTCCATTCAACTCATGCCTGGTACAGTAAACTTGATCAAAAGTCAGAGGCCAGAAAGGCCATAGCCTCTACTCAAGAAACATCAGCTGTTGTTTTTGCTAAATGGACAAGATGTCCTGTCAAATTGTCTCCTGAATATTTATGCTTATACTTATAGAATACTATTTGCTCAACTTTGGTCATAGAAGCTTCATTTTTTGCAGTGACAAGTATTTATTGTAGAGACATAACTAGTCAAGGTTCTGATAATAAGAGACTGTCAAGCTGGGTGGTGGTGGTGCATGTCTTTACTCCCAGCACTTAGGAGGCAGAGGTAGGAAGATCTGTGTGAGTTCAAGGCCAGCCTGGTCTATAGAGCAAATTCCATGTTAGGGCTACACAGTGAAACCCAAAGAGAGAGGGGGGGGAGGGAGAGAGAAAGAGGCAGAGAGAGACAGAGACAGAGAAACAGAGAGAGATGGAGACAGAGACACAGAGAGAAACAGAGAGATGAGACAGAGTCAGAGACAGAGAGATGAAATAGACAGAGACAGAGAGAGTCAGAGAGATGAGACAGAAAGAGACAGAGAGAGATGAGATAAAGACAGACAGAGAAATAGAGAGACTGTTGAATGCTCAGCCATAAATGAGACATTTCTCCCACCTCTTCCAAGGCTCATGTAAGATCAAAGAACAGAAAGATGAAGAAAGAGTGTAAAGGCCAGAGGATGTAGATGGGTGGAGTGTTGAGAAACATTTTCTTCTTACCAGTTACAACACTGAAGAAAATGTCCCTCCCTCCCTCAACAACCAATAGCTGTCTATAAATGCTCAGGGAGCCCCTTACCTCTATGATGGAGTATTATTGATGGGCTCTATGCAGGTTGTGAGCATGTAATCACAGCTTCTGAGTGCAACACACACACACACACACGTACACACACATACATATACACACATACACATGCATACACACATATACACATGCATACACACACATGCATACACACACATATGCATACATATACACACATATACACACATATACACATATACACACATATACACACATAGAGTGTGGAAATAGAAGGGGACTATCTGTAATGAGAAAAGAGATGAGTGGTAGAGGACAAGAAGGCAATGAGTATGAGTATGACCCAAGTTCACCCTGTGTACATGTACATCTGTGATGAGAAAGAGACCATCAGCAGGAGGGAGGAGGACAAGAGGGTAATGGGAGTGCATATGACCCAAGTGCATTATATATACATGTATTAAAATGTCATAATGAAACTCATCAACATGTACAATGAATACACACACACACACATATATATACATATACATACACATATATGGATATATATCAGCTTAAAACTTTTCAAAACAAGAACTTACAGCTTCCTCATTGAATCTAGTAAATATGGCCTCATCCACTAGTTGTTAGGAAAGCAAAAAAGTCTTGTCAAGTTTAAACAATTCTAATAGACATTGCTGGCTTTCTAGTTGACAGATATGCTTCTTTCAGATCAGCAAAATGGCTCAGCAAGGAAGGCACTTGCAGCAAACTTGACAGCTAGAATTTGATCCCTGGGATCCACGTGTCAGTAAGAGAGAAATGATTCCCACACACTGCCCTTTGACCTGCTTCTCCAAGCAATATGGAGACAAGTGGGGAGAAAATTGGCTCCTTCCAACTTCACAGTACTGTAAAGAGTCAGGGTCTACAGAGGTGACAGTCCACAAAGGCAATGCTCCCCACCCCTTTGTCCAGATGCAGACACTGATTCACCAGCTGGAGAAGAAAGGATTTATTCAGCATTACAGCTTATAGTTCATCATGAAGGGAAGTCAGGGCAAGAGGCAAGAGCTCAAGGCAGGAACTGATGGAGAAGCCATGAGAAGTACTGCTTCTCAGCTTCTCACCATGAATCCATCAGCTAGCCCCCCCCTCCCTCCTTTCCTCTCTCCCCCCCCAAAGCTTTATTGATTTATGTTATGTATATGAGTACATGGTAGCTGTCTTCAGACACACCAGAAAGAAGAGGGCATTGAATCCCATTACAGATGGTTGTAAGCCACCATGTGTTTGCTGGGAATCCCACTCAGGAACTCTGAAGAGCAGTCAATGCTCTTAACCACTAAACCGTCTCTGCAGTCCCCAGCCTACTCTCTTATAGCACCCAGAACTACCTGTGTAGGGATGATATTGCCCACAGTGAGCTTAGCCCTCCACACCAATCATTAACCAAGAAATGCTAAAGAGACTTGCACTTCCTCAGCTGAGTTTCTCTCTTCCCAGTGATTCCAGCTTTCATCAAACTGACACAGAAAAGAACGAGCACAAATGCCATTCAGATGATTTAATCCTGAAACTGAGAAAAGAGTGCCTCAGATGAAGGAGGTTGTGGTGGTTTGAATAAAAATAAACCTCACAGGCTTATATATTTGAAGGCTTAGTCATGGGAGTGGCACTATCTGAAAGGATTGAAAGGATTAGGAGGTGTGGCCTCATTGAAATGGGTGTGACCTTGTTGAAGTAGGTGTGGCTTTCTTAGAAGTGTGTCATTGGGGGTTAGGTTTTGAGATTTCAAAAGCCCAAACCAGGTCCAGTGTCACTCTCTCTTGGCCTATGGATCAGTCTCAGCATCTCCTCCAGCCCTACACATACCATCATGCTCTCTTCCATGATGGTAGTGGACTAAGCCTCTGAAACTGTAAGCAAGGCCCTAGTTCAATGTTTTCCTTTTTGAGAGTTGCCTTGATCACAGTGTCTCTTCACAGCAATAGAACAGTGACTAAGACAAAAGCACAAGAAGATGAAGAGTAAAAACTGATGTGTCAGAGGAAGAAATGGCAAGAAGATATGAGACCTTGGTGGGAACCACAGGAAAATAGCTTGTCAAGCAGGTGACAGTGAGAGTTATGAAGAATAAGAAAATGGAAACAAAACTAATTCAAGCAAGAACATTCTTAAAGCCTCATGATTAAAAGAGATGCCTTAAAATGTGATTCAAAGACGCCTTCAAATACAGCACAACTTTGAACTCATCCTGATAGTATCTCAATGGTACTTTATACTCTTTATTTGTAAAGAAATGTATATTTTTAAAAAAGAAAACCCCACTGGCTCATGGTTAGCCTCTCATGGTTTATAGCCTTCAAACAAACAAACAAGAAGACACAAATTAGTGCACATCATTTGATCACTTAAAATTACTTAATTCACAGTCTGTCCCTACCAATGGCCAAAAAAGGAAACTTTTCTGATTCACATCTGCATGTCAGAGAGTGTACAACTGAAAAGTATAGGGGTTCATGCCAACCTTCCAGAAGTGCATACCAGCCAACTAGGACTGTCCTCTACAGGTGTACTCCAACAAATGATTGCTGCCTGCCATTTCCTTACAATGTATTTAATAAACATTTTTTCTATTATGTTCTAAAGGGCAGATCCATATATTGCTACCTACCACTCTCATAGACTTTTAAAAAATAATATATAGTTGTCCAATTGATGAGCTTGAATTGGAGCCTATAAACTAATTCTATTACTTGATTGTTCTTATGTTTATATTATGTATATTCAAGTTATAAATCACATCAAGTCAAGTTTGCTAAAATAATTTATGATGTGTATCTTAGCTAGGGTTTCAATTACCGTGTAGAGACTCTGAGCCCATAGCAACTCTTACAAAGGAAAACATTTAATTGGGAATCGCTTACAGTTCAGTGGTTTTGTTCATTACTGTCATGGCAGGAAGCATGGTGACACACAGGCAGACACCATGTTGGAGAGGCCAAGAGTTCTACATACAGACCCTAGGCAACAGGAAGAGAGAGACCCTGAGCCTGGCTTGAGCACTTGAAACCTCAAGTGACATACTTTTTCCAACAAGACTACACCTACTCCAACAAGGCCACACCTACTCCAACAAGGCCACACCTACTCCAACAAGGCCACACCTACTCCAACAAGGCTACACCTACTCCAACAAGGCCACACCTACTCCAACAAGGCTACACCTCCTAATAGTGCCACTCCCTACAAGCCTGTGGGGGCCAGTTTCATTGAAACCACCACAATGTGTAAATGAATAAGAAACAAACATGTCTTTCCAACCTGAGGTATTTACATGCCAGTTTACAATAACACAGAGTTTTTGTTTGTTTTTTTAAGGTGGCCAATTAATGTTTTCTTTTTAATGCTCTATAATAAACATTTGTTTTCACATAAAAAGAAGAATGATTGTAAATATACAAGTCCAAACACTGGTGCATCCAATCTTATAAAACCAACACTACCTGACATAAAAGGACAGACAGCTCCAGATGCTCCAGCAATAGTAATAGATTTCAATACCCAACTCCTATGGACAGATTATCCCGACAAAAAATCTAATGAGTAAACATCAGGGCTGAACGCCATAGATCAAATGGACTTAACTGACATCTTCAGAACATTCTATCCAGAAGCTGTGGATACACACTCATCATAGTGGCTTCTGGAACTTTCTCCAAGATAGATCACATTTTGGGCCTTACAACAACTCAATAAATACACAAGGAGAACATAATAAACTAGTAACTTGTATCTCATCAGATCATAATGAACTAAAGTAAAAAAATCAACAGCCAAAGATTATACAGGAATATTGAGACAGCACAACATACTTTTTTGTGATTAGCAAATATTTGAGGAAATCCGTTATGGAGTTGTATGTTTGTTTGTTCTGGAAGTATTGGCACTAGAACCCAGGCTCTTGTGGATGCCAGTCAAATGCTCTACCACTGGGCTATAGTCTCCAGCCCAAAGATGAAGTTTAAAAAATATAAAAGCTGTCACCTTGCTCGCAAAAACATTGTACCCATTGAGATCTACAGAAAGAAAACTAAGTCTAAAGAATCTTAAATTCACAAAGTGTGGTTTGTAAAAAGATACTTTTTAAGTGTGTGTGGGGGGTGTATGTTTGTGTGTACTTGTGTCTCCACTTTATTTATTTGAGACAGGGCCCCTCATTGAACCAGAGCATACCTGTTTAGCTATACTGGCTGGCTACCCAGCCCCAAGGACCCACCTACCTCTGTCTCCCAGAGGGGCAGTTATAAACTATGTTGGTTCAGTCACACTGACACTTTGATTTTGGACTACTAGCCTCTCAAACTGAGAAATTATTTCTCTTTTTTTATGCCGTACAATATCTCAAACCTGGGAGCCCAATATATAGAGCATGGAGTTTACAAAGCATTTGTTACAACACTAAGTAAGGACTTAGGTCACACACTAGCAGGCTTCTAGCTATTGAGGCTGGACTTCTCTTTCACAATCATCATCTTAAAAACTAGGAAGTGAAATTGCAGCCTCTTAACTACGGGTCAGAAGAATGGGATCTGAGTCCTCTTTTTGGCCTTGGATGGGAACATGATATTTTAAATGGCCCAAGATGCCATAATATTCCTTGTAAAGGACAAAAAGATATCCTCATCCGCTCTTTTAAGAGTTAAGCCAAATGAGCTATTTGAGCAGGAAACCACCCCTTTGTAAGTTATGTGTTCCAGAAAGTTTAAGAAGTGCTATAAAGCCTACGTGTCATCAGCTCAGTCTCTGGCCGCTGCTCATATTCACCCCGTGAGGTCATTATATTTTCCTTATGCATTCAATAATTTTATTAGTTTTATTGAAGATGCTTGATATTACTAAGACATATTGTTGATTTTTTTCATTTTAATGTATCACCCCTATATACATGCTTGAGTATTTAGGGAGGACATAAAATGGTGCCCAGGCTGGCCTCGGTTGGAGGGATTGTTCTGTTCTTGCTTGGATAAAAGAGTAGACTTCCTGTGGTCACCATCTTGATGGATGATGAGTAGGTAGATTTAACTGTTTTGGTTTGTTTGTCTTCTTTTATTTTTGGGACAAGATGTCATGCAGCCCAGGCTGGCCTCCAATTCTCTGTAGCTGAAGCTAACTTTGACCTCCTGATTCTCCCATCTCTAGCTCCCAGTGCTAAGATCACGGGCGTGTGCCACCATACCAGGTTTATACAGTACGGAGGATAAGAACTCAGGGACCCATGCATGCTGGGTAAACATTCCACCAACTAAGCTACAGCCACAGCCTTTTTGGTTTTGTTTTAGATTTTTGAGGCATGGTAGAAAGACAAGAAAATAGGGAACACGAGAAGGAGAAGGAGCCTCTCACTCTGGAACTGGTTAAAGCTTTACCGTCTAGGAAGCAAGAATTCCAACACAATTGACATTTCCTGTAAATGTTGCTGCCATAGAAATATCATTCCTTTCACGGATAGATATATTATATTAAAGTAACCATGACCCTGGCTTAAGGCTTGAGTGTGTGTATGTGACCTGAGGTGGGGCCTCATTCTTCCCCTGGATGTTGTAAGAGAATCTCAAAAGACTGTTAGCTTTGTGTAGTAAAGGTGTCTTCTTGCCTTCCTATAATCTAAACTGCAGTTATTGATAGGGTCCTCGACCTCTCTTGGAAGAAAACAGCTTCAACACCCAACAAAGCTCTCTATGTGACTACTTTAACGGCAGTGTAATGTGACTCTTCTCTGAAAGAACTCCACACCTGTCCCTGTTCTAGGGTGTGCTTTAAACTTTCTGAGCTCCTCCTTCTCTGAACCCTGAATTTAATACCTTTATTACACCCAACTCTGTACCACATTGTCCAGTCCTGGCACTTGTTCCACATTGAAGGCACGAATCCAAGTTTGGCTCCAGAAGATTAAGAACACTTATTGAGTTGCTGAGGGTGACACTAGGAAACATTGTTACTGTCCCCAAACAGCAGAACCTCATGGGACCCGAGCTGGCAATGAAGTTGCTGTGTAGTAAGTCTGGCTTCTGGTCCTCTCACCTCGACCTCCCATGTGCTGGGACTCCAGGCGCCTGTACCACCATGCCTGGCTACTTCTTGATTTTTGATATTTGAAAATGTCCATCCTAAAAGGAGTGTTTCTGAGTCTGAAGCACGTAAAATGCTGGCATTCATTGTACTTTTTTTTAACGTGTGTGAATGCTGACTATAGATTTGTCTGTTCACTGTGTGTGTGCAATGCCCAGAAGAAGAGGGGGCTGGATCCCCTGAAACCGGAATTACTGATAGTGATGAGCACCGTATGAGTGTTGGATACCAGCACCTTTGGAAAAGTAGCCAGTACTCTTAACTGCTGAGCCATCTCTCCAGGTTTTTCGTTGACTATAACAGATTGAAATATGTGGTTTCTGATCCCCCCTCTGAATTTTTGTTGTGCCAATCTTAAAACTTTTTAGGGAAGAGGGGACAAGTATAGTGCTCACCTTTTCCTACCATGTCTAGGGGATGGGTGACTTCAATTACATACAACTATATCCTCCTCTCCCACCAGAATCAGCAGGCCTTCTCTCCGTAGCTTCATGGTGGTGCCAGATTGTATTTAAGGAGCTAGAGATTGAAAGCCAGGTGTGTCTGTCTTCCTAATGCCACAGCTAATATTTACTGGCATTTCTGACTGAGCACTCAGTGTTTTCCCCGGGGCCAGATCAGGTCCTCCACAGCATGGGACTTAACTTAAAATTCCAATAAAGTTTCTAAAAAATAAAAAAATAAAATAAACCCACACACTTAGAAGGGGATGTCTTTCTAAGACTGAAAAAGTTGCCTATTGCCTAAAGAAATTAAATGTGAAGTACAGAGATGAATAACGTACCTTCCTTCCTTCTTCCCCGTCCTCTCCCCTCCCCCTCCTTATCCTCTTCCCTCCTCCTCTCCTCCCTCTTCTTCCTCCTCTCCTCCTTTTCCTTCTCTATACCTTTTTTCTCCTCCCTCTTCCTCTTCCCCCATCTTTCCTCCTCCTTTTCCTATCCTTTCTCCTCCCTCTCTCCCTTCACCCTTCTTCCATCTCAAACACTTAGTATTTTTTTTTTCTTGAGTTGGAAAGGTACAGCCGGAAAAAGACAAATTGTCCTGGGCCTGGGCCACTACCAGCGCCACAGCAGGCAGGCAGCCAGGAGCAGCTGTGTAGAAGCCAGAAGCCAGGAGCAGCTACTTGGAGCAAGCCTGCACCAGGAAAGTGACCTGGGTGTAGTATCTACCATCCGCCCAGAACTGCCGGTTGGCTGCACTTGGGCGACACCTACGCAGTCGCCCAGGGACGCAGAGCGCGGACAGTCAAGCTCAGGGTTACCTAGAGGAAAACTCTGAACGTTGCCATCCGAACTACTACTGAAGGTCAGCAGCCAGGACAAGTGATAAGTGAACGAGGCTGAAGTCAGGTGTGGGTGCGAATCGGCAGAGTGGACCCTAAGGAGTTTGCCTCTGCAGTGAAGACAGCATTAAGGAATGAAAAAGGAGAATAACCGCTTGTATGGACGGGTAAGGGCTCCGCGCTTCGGGGGACAGGAGCAGCTTACTGGGGAGGGGGCATCACTGCAGGCTGCCGGGGCTTCTTCCAAAGCAGGGGTGGGGATGCTGAGTCACGGATCTGTCACCACTTCGCACCTCTCTGCAATCCCGGGGGCTAAAGCAAAAGCGAAAGCGAATACTCCTAGCAGCCGGCTAGTCCCAGAGCTGAGCTCGCCACCTCCCAGAGACCCTAGCTTTGCGTCCCGGTGGGTCACTGTGAGGGACGATTGGCCATGGCCTCGCCTCCGCTCCGGGGCTATGGAGTCCACGCCTTCCCGGTGTTGCTGCTGCTGCTGCTACTGCTGTTGCTCCCGCTGCGGGTGACGCCGGGTAGGGAGCGTCATGCGCCGGAACAGGGGAGCAGAGGGGGACCCCCAACGTCCAGCTGAACTTGATCCCTATTGGGAAGTCTCATCTTCCCGGAGCTGAGCCAGGAATCCAGCTGGAGAGGATCGCGGGGGGTCTTGGGGGACAGAGGGGGCTGATAGGGGAAGACACGTGGAGGAAGCCTGGAAGAGCGCAGATGAGAGAGTGGCCCCTTGCCCTGCTCTTGACTGGGTCCCGGGTCCGTGCAGGAGAGCGACCCTACTGGTGTTTCGGTGACTTAGGGAGAGCAGGTCTGACAAGCTCGGCAAGACTTAGTGAACTTACAGAAGTAAGTGCGTGTGTGTGTGTGTGTGTGTGTGTGTGTGTGTGTGTGTGTGTGCCTCTGCCAGCCCACCCGCGCAGCTGTGGGGTGTGTGGGGTTCCAGGAGGGGCTCGAGGAAAAACCACCCCTCTTGACTTTCAAGTCAAAGTAAATTAGATGGAAGACAAAGTACTGGGCTCCGCGGGAGGAAGAAAACGTGTGGAGCAGGCAGGTTGCGCATCTGAACTCCGGGAAACAAGTCCCAGTTCTCAAGTGGGCTGGCAACGATGGTTGGAGAGGGGGTGTTGCATGTTCCAGAATGTGTCGCCTAGATCTAATCTCCAGAAGAATGAGTGAGACTCCTAGTTTTGTTCCTCTATGTCTAGAAAGAAAGAGAAAGAACAGATAGGTCTAGCAACGTCCCGACATGGGATGTTACATTTTTTTTTTATAATCATGACATTCTTCAGAGTCTGATAAAAATCTATGTACTCCCTGTACAGAAATGTGCGTGAAAGCACATGCTTGCAAATATGAACATGATTTGAGGACCGAGGACAATGAAGTCATCCATGGACTTTCCTGTGACAATTCCTTAGCCCCGAGTGTGTTTTAAAGCTAGATTTCCCGGTGATGGGCATCTGACTCAGTCTCTTTGGGACTTGGTCATGGTTATCCTACTCAGACTTGCGCCTGGGTTTGGCTCTGTAGAGATGTTATGGAGTTTCATTTTTCCAAGGCTGTGATTCTTGGGTCCCCACCCTCCATCTGTAAAGCTGGGGTTTGTTGGTAAATTCCTCTTAATTGGATAGCAGAGAATGGTTCTGAGATGCCTGAAATAGCCTGCAGATATTTCAAACAGTCTGAAAGTGAATGTAGTTTCAATCCAGCTCAGCCTAGAGGAAGCACCTCCCTGTTGCCTGAAGAAGGTCTCTCTGCAGCTCTGGTTCAGCTGGTACCATCAGCTGGCACCTGAATCTTGGTTTTAAGAACAGCCTTATTGAGTCATAACTGACTTCAGTAAAACTGCGTATATTTAAGTTGTACAGTTCATTGCGTTTCAGGGTGAAAGTTACACTCTTGAAACTATCCTCATAACCAAGACAGGAATACGCCCATCACTAGGAAGTTCTCTGTGTCCTCCAAAATCCTTATCTCCTGCCTAACTCTACAACAGTTTATCTTTTTCTCTTTGGACTTGTTGCACTTCCTAGTATTTTATATAAATGGAGCTCTTTCTTGTACGGCTTATTTAGCTCGGTCATTATTGTTCTTCATTCACGTTGTAACTGTGTCAACAGTAAACTAACACCAGATGTAATGGAGTATTTTTATAATCCCAGCACTCTGAAGGCTGAGGCAGGAGGATCCCTACTTCAAAGATAGTCTGGACTATTTATTAAGACCTAAAAACATAAACAAACAAACAAATAAATAGACAAGTGGCTACTGAGGAGATGGCATAGTGAGTAAAAATACTTGCCACCCAGATTTGAGGACCTAAACCCATGGGAGTGGATGCAGAACACAATATGGTGGGGTGAGAGGCAGGGCAAAAACAGAAGAATTCCAGGTGTGGGGCGGGGGAAGAGACTCAATATGGCAGGTGAAGAATGACTCTACTCCATTACCTCAACCTCCTCAGGACTGGGATTATAGGAATGTGTGCACTATCATACCCAGCTAAACTATTATTTATTTTTAGAGCTGTAAGTCAGAATTAGTTGCCTCCTGACTGTTGGGTATTTAAGTTGTCTCAGCACAGTAGTGTTTAAGAGACAACATGTTGGGAAACTGTATTCCTTCTCCTTCTCCTTCTCCTTCTCCTTCTCCTTCTCCTCCTCCTCCTCCTCCTCCTCTTCTTCCTCTTCCTCCTCCTCTTCTTCTTCCTCTTCCTCCTCCCCCTCCTTTCCTTGAGATACGGTCTTACTGTGTAGCACTGGCTGACCTAAAACTCTCTATGTAGACCAGGCTGTCCATGACAGAGATCTGCCTCCCAAGTGTGCACCACTATGCCTGGCCCTGGTGATTCTCTTTCTTAGAGAATCCCTTCACGTGTGTTCTAGAAATGACATTAGTGTCATTTGTCACATATGGTAGTAGATGTTTCTCCTTGGGAGCCTTGATACTCTTTAAGGGCACTTTAGGGTCGGTGGAGGAAGTACATTGTGAGGCTGCACATGGACATATGCTCCGGGCATGTAGGGAACAAGCTAGTCAGGAGAGTCTGAGGGCTGCAAATGAGATTGCAGCTTCTGCAATAATTCAGTGAGTAACAAAGAGATCCTGAATCGGAGCTGGCGTCTCTGGGAAACTGGAGCAAGTGAAACCCTCCGGAGTCCACACAGTACAGAACAGGTTTCATTCGACAACGTGTGGCCACCCAGCCTTCTGACCCTCGAAGCTTCTGACCCAGTTAGGAAACTTGAGGGAAGAGGAATGGATGAGTTCTTGGGGCAATGAGCTGAGTGAGTACAGCCTGTACTTATTGCACCATGAGGAAGTGTTATGGGTTGGCTGGAGCTTCAGCCAGGAAGAAAAAATAGGTTACTGGAAACCTAGATGCCCTGACTGTTTGGGCATGTTGGATTCAGAGGGAGCCACTGGAAGGCAAGAGCCACATTTTCTCTTCTCCAGGTCTTAGTACCTATCAGTTTTCAAATGGGAGACTCGGGGAAAGAAAACGCTGAGATGAATCCTGACTCCATGTAAAAAATGGGAGGGGCATGTGAACCTGACCACTCTGGAACTCCAGATATAAGAGCAGGCCAGGGATTCTTGCCCATCTTAGACTCTAAACCAACTTGATAAAGAAGCCTGATCCACAGGTTCTGGGAAACAGAAAGAGGTGTCGCCTCATGCTTCATGCTAATGATTGTTAGAACCGGCTATGTAAGAACTTTGAAAGTAGCAGAACTCTAAGTCCCAGTTTCCATAACTTCATCCTATATATGTATTCATAAGCTCCCAACTTAGAAATACCTGTCATATATGTATACAGGGCTTAGAATTGGGTAAGGAGTTCTAGGGAACTGAAATACTCATACTATCTTCATGGTGCTTTGAAATCTACCAGACAAGATGAGACTTGCTTACATTAGATATCACCCATCCAAGTATCAACCAGACTCGACCTTGCTTAGCTTCCAAGACCAGACAAGCCCTATCAAGTTCAGTATGGTATGGCTGTAGACTTATATCAGATATCTATGGTTATATATATATATATATATATATATATATCCTTAGATTGTAGTATTAAAAGATGTAATTAAGGCTGAAGGGAATGAAAAGTTATCATTGCAACAAAATATATCGCTTCTAATGTAATTGTGAAACCATCTAGCTTTGTAAATTAAATAACTCACCATCACTTGGCTGTTTGGGTTGGCTGCAGTATTTTGATAAACTCATGCATTCAAATATCAACGATTCCTATGTTTATCTTTGAGGACCATTCACTATTGAAAGACTTAATATAGGCTTTTTTTTTTTTTAGCAGAAACTCAAAGTAGCTAATGCAAAGCCCTTTTAGTACAAAACACTCAGAAAATGATCAGAATAACATAAATATCTCTTTAAATCAAGGGTTGGTAAAAGATAATTTTGCCATTCAAAACAAAAATAATAACAATATATTGGTGTACTACAGTGTATGTAAAAGGAAAATGGCTGATAGCAATAACAACACAAAGGGTGGGAAAGGATATATAGAAAATAGTCACTAAGGGTGTGCGTGTGTGCGTGTGTGTGCGTGCGCATGTGTGTGCATATGTGTGTGTGCATGTGTGTGTGTGTGTGTGTGTGTGTGTGTACTGCCCAAGGAGAATGTTTGATGTCCTGCTCAATAACTCCCTGCCTCATTCCTTTGTCATAGGGTCTCTTGCTGAACGTGGAGCTAGGCTGCCAGAGATCCTCTTGTTTCCCCACCCACCAGTTCTGGGGTTACACATACACACAACCACACCTAACATTCTTACATGAGTGCTGGGGATTTGAACTCAGATCTTCATACTTGGGCAGCAAGAGCTCCTACTGGCTGAGCCATCTCTCCAGCCTTGTTTAGGTTCTTATGCTGTAGGTGCGAGGTAATATAATCTCACTTGGTGGTAAACAGGGTTACCTTAAAGCAACCTCTAAAATAATACAATAATGAAACTGGGTATGGTGACTTATGCCTGTAATCTCCGCAAATGCAGCCGCTGGTGGCTGTGGAGTCATTTCTCTTTATTAGTGTAGCCACTGGTAAGTTGCCCATTCTCCCGTAAATAAGTCCACACCCATCCTCAAGGAAGCAACTGTACTAAAACTCTGTGTGTCAGCAGATAAAAGTACAGGCTACTCTTCCACAAGACTTAGGTTCACAACCATCTGTAACCCCAATTCCAAGGTGTCCAGAGCCCTCTTCTGGCTCTAAAGACACACTGGGCATGTATACAGTGAATAGACATCCATGTAGGCAAAAATACCAGATACATTCAATATCTTGGTTTTGGTCACATATGTCTTAGTTGGGGTTTTGATTGCTGTGATGAAACACCACAAGCAAAAAGCAAGTCAAGGATGAACGAGTTTGTTCTGCTTTCATTTTGACACCACAATTCATTATCAAACTAAGTCACGACAGGAACCCGAATGGGGCAGGAACCCAGAGCAGGAACTGGGCAGAGGCCATGGAGGAGGCAACTGGCTTGCTTGCTCCTCATGGCTTGCTCAGCCTGCTTTCTTATAGAACCCAGGACCACCAGCCCAGGCGTGGCACCACCCACAATGGGCTGAGCCCTTCCCTATCAATCACTAATTAAGAAAATGCCTTACCCATGATGACAATGTGGCATCCTCTTCTTCCTACAATGCCTAGTAAGCCTGTGGCTTCAACCCTCTCTCCCAGCAGCAGGACATCCCCTGTGACAAACAGTAACCCTCTTTCCCCTAGTTCCTGCTCAGATCTCTTAGCCAAGTGTTGGCTATGCTTGCTAAAGAGGTCACCAAGGTCTGTTGTCTGAACCCTATGTGCTCCACCTTGACCTTTTGTACTGCCCAGGAACTGACTTTCTATGCTTCTGTGTGACCACTCCCTGACTGATCTGTGCCATGTGGGTCAGACAGGTTTCAGCGAAGAGGGGACAGATGTGTGGAGCTGTACAAGCTGTGGATCACAAGTGTGTGGATCACAAGGGTGGGTTCTGATGTCCTCTACTCAGTAAAAGCAGTATAATGGTTACACTCATCAGGGTGTGCCTGGGCATCCCAGTACCAGCTTCTGGGTGTGCCTGGACAGACCAGCTGTGATCCCATTGGCAGAAAAACCAGCACTGAGCTCACTATGTGGGAATTGACTTGTTTTCCTCTAGCCTTGTTCATTTTTTACTCTCTTTTTTTAAAGACTCCAAATCACGCAGGACTCATTAAATTGGGGGTAATAATTAAGTCTGTAGGGAGGGGAGGATGTACCAAGGAGTTGCTGGACAGGGACTCTCTCATGTTGGGGCTTTTCTTACTGGGCACAGTAGGTACCTGGATGTTCATGTAACATCTGCCCCATCGTGTACTTGTAATAAACTTTTAGACTGGCAAAGAGAGAGAGACAGAGGGAGACAGAGAGAGACAGAGAGAGGGAGGGGGAAGAAAAAAGAAAGAAAGGAAGGAAGGAGAGGAAGGGGAGGAGACGGG
>NW_021604639.1:11593582-11607022 GCF_004785775.1 Grammomys surdaster | reverse complement strand
GGTTTGGTTTTTTGAGACAGGGTTTCTCTGTGTAGCCCTGACTGTCCTGGAACTCACTCTGTAGACCAGGCTAGCCTCGAACTCTCGAACTCAGAAATCCGCCTGCCTCTGCCTCCCAAGTGCTGGGATTAAAGGTGTGCGCCACCACCACCCGGTGAGACATTTTCTTAGTTGAGAGGTTCCCACTTCTCAGCTGACTTTCACATGTGTCAAGTTGACATAAAACATCTAGCACAGTATATATTTTTAAAAGACATGAAGTGAATGAAGGCCTTACTTAAAGGAAGAAGGAGATTGGAGTGAGTCTCCAGGTGAGAAAAGGAAGTCCTTAGAGAGTGAATAGTATAAAAACACATTATATACATGCCTGAACCTATCAAAGAATAAATGAAAGTATTTTTAAAAATTGAACCCTTAGCACATCTGACAAAAGCTATACAAGACTAGCATGCTGGAAGCTCAAGGTGAGATGGCTCAGCTGGTAAAGGTGCTTGTTGCTAAGCCGGAAGACCGGTGTTAGAATCCTGAAATGAGAGAACTCACTCCTGAAAGTTGTCCTCTTACACACACACACACACACACACACACACACACACACACACACGCTAAATACAATACAGCATTTAAATAGTATTAAATGCTTTTAATAGAAAACATGAAAGACTTAAATCAAGGCAGATACTGTGTTCGGGTTTTGAGAAGACTTACTATTACTAAGGTATCAGTTTTTCCCTGAGCTGACCCTCAGTGATAACATTGTCGCTGTGGGATTCCCATGAAGTTGATGTTCTGGGTCTACAATTCAGTAAAAGACACAGAATCAAAGAGTCAACTTTGAAAGCAATTAACAAAGATTCACATGCAGGCACACACAAAACAAATAAATAAATTAATGTCGAAAAACTAACAAAAGGGTTGGAAATGGCAGTTTAGACTTAGGGAGGAATATGCTGAGAAATTAATGTAGCACTTCCTTAGGAAACTACAGTAGCGAGTTCTTGCGAGGGGTGTGGGGGATTGAGATAGTCTCGTGTAGCCCAGGCTACACTCCAGTTGTCTATGTAGTTCAAGATACTCTTGGATTTCTAGCCCTCTTGTTTCTACCTCCTGAGTGCTGGGATCACAGGCATGCATCACCATATCTGGCTTAAGGCCAGGCAGTGGTGGCAACACCTTTACTCTCCCAGCAGAGGTAGGCAGATCTCTGTGAGTTAGAGGCCAGCCTGGTCTACATAGTGAGTTCCAGGATAGACAAAGCTACACAGAGAAACCCTGTCTCAAAAACAAAATAAAACATACCTGGCTTTAATACAGCGTTGGGATCAAACCTAGGGCTTCATGAACATTTGTCAAGCACTCTACCCATTAGGGGGGAAAAGAATGTGTGCTTAAAACCAGTTACAAGAGGAGACTGGAGAGATGGATGCTTGGATGAAGTCTGGGGTAGCAAAGGGAAGAAGGACTGCAGAGAGGTGTTGGGCCATGCTGAGGACAGAGGAGAGGATGGAGGAGCATCAACAGTCTGTGGGTGAGCAGACTCTAGGTCACATTCACTTCTCTTTCTGTTAGTTCTGTTTCCGTCATTTGCTCATTTTGATACTTTTTTTTTTTAATGAATACACCTTTTTTATTATTTATTTATTTTATGTATATGAGTACACCATTGCTCTCTTCAGACACGCCAGAAGAGGGCATCAGACCCCATTACAGATGGTTGTGCGCCACCATGTGGTTTCTGGGAATTGAACTCAGGACCTATGGAAGAGCAGTCAGTGCTCTTAACCACTGAGCCATTTCTCCAGCCCCATTTTGATACTTTTTAAGATTTATTTATTTCGTATTTTATTTGTGTGTAGGTATATGTCTGTGCGAGTGTCTGCTATGTGCTGTGTACATACACAAGGGGGCCAGAAGACAGTATTAGGTCCTCTGGAGCTGGAATTACAGGTAGTCATGAGCCACCTGATGTGGGTTCTGGAGACTACATTCAGGTCCCCTGGAAGAGCAGCATTTGCTCTGAACCCCTGAGCCACCTTTCTCCAACTTTAAAAAAAAAATTCCCATCCTATCAAGCAGGCTCCTCAAGGTTCTGACGAAAGGAGACCCGCTGTTTGCCAGCAGTGAATGTGTCCTGCAGGGCCACAGTGGCTGACTCCTCTCACAGGAACATTTTGGAAATATATCGACTCCCATTGACCAGACTGGACTGCTTGTCCTGCTTTTCCCGTATCCGTCTGGCTAATTCTTGCTCATCCTTGAGGTTTTTCACAACGGCACGTTTTCAGGCATTGCGGTTAGACCACGACGTCTTATCGCTCCCAGCTGTGTCCATCTGCTTCATCTTCTACCCTGTACAGCATGTTCCAAAGGCAGGAGATGTGTGGTCCAGATGTGTGGAAGGACCAAGCAGAATTTACAGCAATCTCAGCCATCAGGAAAAGGATGTTCTGTGCAGAATGCATTACCTCTGCAGTTCCAAAGGCAGGAAATGCCCTGTGCGAGGAAGGGGTTGTTAGGTTCCTTTACCTCCAAGGTTTCAAAATGACCCATGACAGGCCTGCCAGTTCTCAGGGTGGGGGGGAAGCAAAACAAACTGGATCTCATAGGATCCCTGCTAGCCCAAGAAAAGACAATAGCTTTAAGAAACAGGCTTAGAGCAAAGAAGAAAAAGTGTAGATGTCTTCCTCTAACCTTTTCCCTGGGGAGTTCACAAGTCTCTGGAGATACTGATCTATAGCTGGAAAATGTCCAGCCACAAATAATGTAATAGCTCTCTCACAGGTCCAAAGGTCCAAGGCGTTCATAGTTCAGGGAACATTTTATAAAAGATCAGGCCTAGAATGTTTCACTGGATTCTCCATTCTGGTCTGCTGCCAAATGTTCTTAAGGTTATTTGAATTGGTCTTTATGATGGTTCCTTCCCACCCCACACCATTACCCCATCCCTAAGTATTTCTCGAGCAATGTAACATACACCTAAGTACCCCAAATGCAGATTTAAAAGTTTGGAAACACGGAGCTAAACACATGGAACTGACTATACACACACAAGCTACACACACACACTGTGGGGGGGGTAGATTTTTAAAGAATGAGGCAGGAGAATGAGATCCACTTATTCTCAGCACAGCCATTGAGATGGGTCAGTGGATAAAAATTCTTGCTGCCAAGCCTGATGACCTGAGTTTGACCACCACCTCTCTTAGCATGTGTGATGGAAAGAGACAACTGACTCTCACAGCTTGCCCCCCAACTTCCATAAGCATGCTGTGGTATGACTCCAACACATGCACACACACACACACACACACACACACAAATAAATAAATAAATAAATAAATAAATAAATAAATAAATAAATGCATTTTTTAAGTTAAAGCCCTAGAATAGAAGTTTAGGGGATCATATAAAGACAAGTGTGTAAAAGAAATCTCCATTTATGGACTCAGTGCTATGACCTGGAAGATGGTATGGACAGGCTGCTGCTGTTCACACTTTTGTGTCATAAACAACACACCATTTGCTCCCCTGTGCTTGTATACAGCAGCAGTTCCCAAAGCACAGTTCCTGGACCTGCAGGGCCTGCATCGTCTGGAACTTGGAAATACAGATTCCTGGGCTCTTCCTCAGAGCCCCCAGCTCAGTAGCTCTGGGTTGGAGCCAGCTAGTTTTAACAAGCTCTACAGATGGATCCATACATAACTCCTGAGCATCATTGAAAAAGTGGACCTGAAGTGACAGGCAGAAGGCACCAGAGCAAAGATTCCATGTGGCAGTGATGAGCTCGCCCTGGGAAATAAAGCTACAGCTAAGGCTCCAAATACAGACCAAGTGGAATTAACAGCACAGGGCCCTGGTCGTGGAAGAAGGAACTCTAAATGCTGTGTATAGGTGGTTAATAAAAAGAGGGGCTGATGGGGCTGGAGAGATGGCTCAGTGGTTAAGAGCACTGACTGCTCTTTCAGAGGTCCTGAGTTCAAATCCCAGCAACCACATGGTGGCTTACAACCATCCGTAATGAGATTCACTGCCCTCTTCTGGTGTGTCTGAAGACAGCTAGTGTATTCATATATAATAAATAAATAAATCTTTAAAAAAAAAACAAAAAAGAGGGGCTGGCAGGTCAGCATTCGGAAACCACAACTAGAGGGGTAACTAAAGGAAAATGTTCTCAGCAAATCACAGTCTTGGCTGAACTGTCAATGCCTCTTAGACGTTCCTTCGAGAAGGATCCTCGTAGAACACTTGTATAGCAAGTGCAAGGCCCTGAGTTTGATCCATAGCATCAAAGAAGAGGTGAAGGAGGAGGAGGAGGAGGAGGAGGAGGAGGAGGAGGAGGAGGAGGAAGAGAAGGATGAAGAGGAGGACAAAGAGGAGGAAAGAGAGAAAGAGGAGAAGAGGAGGAGGAAGAAGAAGAGGAAAAGGAAGAGGAGAAGGAGGAAGAAGAAAAGGAGGATGAGAATGAAAAGGAGGAGGAGAAGAAAGAGAAAGAGGAGAAAGAGGAGGAAGAGGAATAAGAGGAGGAAGAGTTCTTAGAACAGTTAATTTTCTGTTGCAATAATAGAATACCTGACACTGTGGTTCATAGAGAGTCAAAATGTATTTAGCTTGTGCTGCTATAATCCTGGCATGGGACAGTCTCCACATATTCTAAATTATATAATGCATTTGCAGTTACATGTGGGATAGTTATATAATGTTAAGTATAATTATGACCTGGTTATTGTTTCCATTTAGAAATTAAGCATGACACAAGAGAATGTGAACTGTGTGTCAAGTTGACAAGATGTGAACTTGTGATAAGATATTCTAGGTTGGGGGCTGGAGAGATGGCTCAGCAGTTAAGAGCACTGACTGCTCTTCCAGAGGTCCTGAGTTCAAATCCCAGCAACCACATGGTGGCTCACAACCATCCATAATGAGATTCGATGTCCTCTTCTGGTGTGTCTGAAGACAGCTACAGTGTACGCATAAATAAAATAAATAAATCTTAAAAAAAAAAAAGATATTCTAGGTTGTCAACTTGATGTCATCTGAGATCAACTAAAACCCAAGCCACTGGGCATACCTGTGAGGGAGTTTCTTGGTTGGCTCTTCTGAGCCACACCTCTGGTGGGAGCCCACATAAAAGAACATGAAAAGAGGAAGCATTTGCCTTTTGTCTGCTTGGCCGCACTCTGGCTGGCAAGTTCATCTGTTCAGTTTCTCAGACATTCCTTTGCTGGTAGCTTCAGGGATCCATTGTAGACTGAGGACCAGCACCTCTCCAGGACTTCCCTGGGACTCTAGTACCAGATGGGGATGCTGATACGTTTGGTCTCGTGAACTGAACAACTACCTTTCTCTCAGGAGGCAGCCATTGATGACTGTGTTATAATTATTGCTAACACGTTCTTCAGTTTAAAGCCTCTCCAGTGATAAGTCCTGGATTATTTTTTTTATCTTGATGTATATAATAAATGCTCAGAGTTGCAAGAATCCTAGAGGAGAATACTTCAAGACTTAGAAGATGAGACTTGTTGATAAAAATCCCCGAGTCTGAAAGCAAAAAGAGAAAGCAGTGGAGACGAAAAGGTGGTCCTGAAAACATGGGAGGATCCACACTCAGAGCATTTCAAATTCAACCCCATTGAACTTAAGTATAAATGCTCTAAAAGGAAGTCAGGCAAGCTCTGTGCAATTGGAGACAGAGAGGAAAGAAAGTCCAAGATGGGGCTGGAGAGATAGCTCAGCAGGTGACAGCCCTTGCTGCTCTTGCAGAGGACCCAGGCTCAGTTCCCAGCACCCAAACACAAAGGTTTTGTTTTGGTTTGTCTTGTTGTTGCTGTTGTTGTTGTTAGACAGAATCTCTCTATGTAGTCCTGGCTGTCCTGGAACTTGCTTTGTAGACCAGGCTAGCTTCTTACTCAAAGAAATCCTCCCTCCTCTTGCTCCCGAGTACTGGGGTTAAAAAGAAGTCAAACAGGCTATGATGTAGAAGTAGAAAACTTTTTGGACCCCTCATCTATTTCTAGAACCCTCGAACATCATATTCTAAAACTCCTCACTTCTGCGTCACAGAGCTCTCCCACTGCAGCCGGTTTTAGCTGGAGTTTTGCAGTAGGGGTCTGATTCTGGCTATCCTGAGAGCTGATCTATCTGGGATATCTATCTTGTTCCTAGTTTCTTCTTGAAATAATCAGAGAAACTGACTATATATAAGAAATAAAACAAACCAGACTAAATCAGGCCAGGGGTCACACTCCAGCTTGTTCCTGAGGAAAAGTGTTTATCTATCATTCTTTCCAATGCTTGTTTTAAACAAGGCCTTAAATGTAGCCCTAGATGGCCTGGAACTCACCAAGTAGACCAGGCTGGCCTCAAACTCACAAAGCTCTGCCTGCCTCTGCCTGCCTCTGCCTGCCTCTGCCTGCCTCTGCCTTCTGAGTGCTGAGGTTAAAGTCTTGAGCCTCCACACCAAGCCTAACCCTAATTCTTCCCATATGTATCTGAACATTTAGTATTTCCAGGCACCGTTCTAGGATCAAGAATACAATGTTGAGCAAAGTAGAGTCAGCCAAATATAGAGAGGAAAGATCACAGAACCTTAGGGCCCAGGTTACCAGCTCAGCAAATTGAGGTTTTTCTAGAAGGTAAACATAGCAGTTTGCAAAGAAGGGTGGCAGGAGGTAGACAGCTGAAAGTGTGGTGGGTTGTGAAGAGGGAGCATTGTGGAGAATCAAAGGCCTTTAATCACGGGGAACTAAAGAGGAAAGCATCTAGAAGGGCAGATTCTGACAAGAAACCATGTAGGCTTCTTAATAAACTTGTGCTTTTTTTTCCCCCTGTGAGAGTAGCAGGCTGCAAGGAAGAGTCAGGTCAAGTATACCTGGCTAACAATTATGGGGGTTCTGGTGGTGGCATACAAGGACACCAATCTGGAGACTCTTGCCATTGATCCAAAACAACAATGTGATATCCCTCAAACAAGCTTGATCCAAATGTGGAAAGATAATAGCTTCAGGAGATATCATGAGCTTGGAGACGGGTGGGCAATGGAGGGAAGAGAGAGGGTTTGCTGATGGCTCTTAGGTATTCAGCTGCACTGAATGAATGGAATTTAAAGGAAACTCCTAGGAGACTTTCAGATAGTGGGTGTGCTTTCTCACCATATCCATGTGTTTGTGCCTGGCTTCTACACTATGGAGCCCCTGGGATACGCTCAACCCTAGCTACAGAGCTATTTCTTGGGCTCCCATGAGGACACCCATGAGTAAACCCAGTCTTCTCGTCTCTCTCCCCTCTCATGCGCTTTGTAGGCACCACATGTCCAACCCCCATATCTATTGAGCATGCAGACATCCGGGTCAAGAATTACAGCGTGAACTCCAGAGAGAGGTATGTCTGTAACTCTGGTTTCAAGCGGAAAGCCGGCACATCCACCCTGACCGAGTGTGTGATCAACAAGAACACAAACGTTGCCCACTGGACAACTCCCAACCTCAAGTGCATCAGTAAGTAGACAGTCTCCACACTGTCCCCTGCCTCCAACTGAGGCTGGACAGAGGGTACAGCCAACCTGTGGGAGCCAGAGAGATCTCTTCTGAGATCTGGAGCTAACTAAGCCAGTAGGGCATGAAGCAGCACACCCACCCACCCCTATGGGAATACATGGGCAATGGGTTCTGTTACCCATTCTTGGTTCATCTCCTATCTCTGCTATTTAGCCATTTTGTGTCCTTGGGCAAACCCTTGGAACTCTGACTGGTCACCCAGAAAAATGAGCCTGATGTCAATAGAGGCTTGTAGAACTAAGTGGAACCTGGTAAATACCATCAGTGTTTGTTTTGCCCTGACAGTAGCAGGAGGTTTGTCTATGGATGAGACTGTGTACTCAAACTCACCACCCTGAGAGCTTTTTGGATCTCTAATAAGGCAGAACTCTGTGGGAGAACATACTCTGGTCTTGTTTACCGGAACCTGGGAAACTGGGTAAACCTAACAAACAGAATACCCCTCAATTACCCACCTCTAGTGTCCAATTAATGCCCAAGAACAACAGTAATAGAAAAAAATCTAGGAGGTGATAGTGCATGCCTTTAATCCCAGTACTCTGAAGGCAGATGGATCTCTAAGGTCCAGTCCCAGCCTGGATAATTAAGAACAACAAAACAATGAAGGATGTGAGAATCGAATCGACTTTAAAAAAAAAAAAAAATCACCCAGGGTTGGATGGAGGATAACATTCTTGGGATGGAAGCCACTTGGTGGTGTGCTTCCAGGAACACTAACCCCCATTCTACTCCCTAGAAAAAATAAAAAGTGGCCCATAGTCTTCCAGGAGAGTACTGCTCAAGCAAGAATCCACTGTGTATCCAGTACATGGCTAGCAGCCACTAGTACAGTCACCCAGAACTTCTATGAAAATGCCCAGCTCCATCTTCTGGGAAGTGCTGGAAGAGCCAGGCTTCCTCCCAGGCATTCATCTCTCTTCTCCATCCTTCTCCTCTCACACACACCCTTGGAATGAGAGTTTAGCAGACAGAAAGGAAGGAGGAAGCCCTGATACCAGGTCTGGAAAACAGATTGGTCCATGGTACTAGCTCCAGTTGAAAAGAAAAGTCCAGTAAGACGGAAAACAAATAGTAGCTTTGGGAACCAGACTTGGACAACTGGTGTTTTTGCATTCTTGAGAAACATAGTATACCAGTTAGTCTTTCATTGCCTGGGAGAAAAAAGCCTTTTTAGGCTTGTGATTTGGTTCATCACAACACAGAAGGAAAAGCCAAGGGGCTAAGTCTACAGTGGAGGGGATGTGAGGTGGAGCTAGCTTTTCACACCATCCAGAAGCACAGAACAGGGCAGAAGCTGGGCCTAGCTATGACATTCAAAGGCCCAGCCCTGACAACCTTCTTCCTCCAGCTAGACTCCACCTCCTGAAGGTTGCATAGCCTTTGAAGGAATGCTACAGGCTAGGGACTCAGCCTTTAGAACTGGGGATCATAGACCAGATCCAAACGGTAACACTCAGGTTTCCTCAAACCCTTACGTCTTTTGGTGATGAAATCGGATAGAAAGGTACTGTAAATAAGGATAAGAGGGAAAGGAGGAAAGAAAGAAGATGCAATCAGAATATTTTAAAAATTACGTTTGTTTAGTTAATCTATTTGGGTAGGGGACATCACAGTTTGTGTGTGGAGGGGGTGGGAGGGAGGGAGGTCAAATTTGCAGGAGTTGTTTCTTTGCTGACATGTTGGGCCCAGGGATTTGTATGCATGTCTTCAGGCTTGATGGCAAACATGTTGCCCACTGAGTCCTCTTGTTTTTTCCTTTTTGAAATATGTGTGTGTCCTTGTCTATATGTATGTGTTATATTTGTATACACATATATGTGGGGGGACAGTGTGCATTCATGTATGTGCCCATGTATGTGAGGACCAAGGATCTACCTTAGGATGTCCTCTGCTGTCCTTCTCTATCCTATTTTCTGACACACAATAGTATCTCACTGAACCCAACACTTACTGATTGGCTGAGCAGTGAGCTGTGCAGAGCTGCCTGCCTCCACTCCCTGCCAACAGCACTAAGGTTGTAGACCTGGGCCATCTCACTCAGAGTTTTACAAGTGTATTGGGGATCAGAACCCAGATCCGTATACTTGTGCCACAGCATTGCTCCAGCCCTGTCATCAGGATCTTGGAACCCAAAGGCTGATGGGACCTTTAAGTCAGCCTAATCTGATCCAAAGGTTTTGCTGCATGATTATTTTACCACCACCTTCACTGTCTTTCCCTGCTTCTTGTGCACTAAATATTTTCCTTAAATAAATGAACTCTGATGAGGGATATTTTGTTTTCCCTATGAAAACTAGTGTTGATAAAATGGATGCTGTGTGTATCATTCCATACAAAAATATTTGATGACTGACCTGTGGACGACACTAGAAAAGCAGTTTAAAGGCTCAAAAGTTTACATTTGCATTGGGAAACTGATACCCACTTCCTGTGCTTTCTAGCCTTGTCCCTGAAAGCCAGAAATGAATGTGCATTGATTCATTGATTATTTTTATTTGTAGCTAGTTCTGAAACTGCCCCCAGATTCTGCCCTCAGCAGTCATAAATGCCATGTGACTGTTCTCTCTCTAGGAGACCCCTCCCTGGCTCACTATAGCCCAGTGCCAACAGTAGTGACACCAAAGGTGACCTCACAGCCAGAGAGCCTCTCCCCTCCTGAAAAAGGTAGGAACCCTGGGAAAATGTGAAGAACTAACATCTACCCTGCTCCCCTGACAAAGATGCCATAGCCCATTGCTGATCACTGCAAACCCAGGCAACAGAACTTCATAAGAGTGAGAATATAATTATAGCTGGGTGGTGGTGTCGCACATCTTTAATCCCAGCATTTGGGAGGCAGAGGCAGGTGGATCTCTGAGTTTGAGGTCAGCCTGGTTTACAAAGAAAGTTCCAGGACATCCAATGCTACACAGAGAAACCCTGCCTCCAAAGCCCAAAACCAAACCAAAATAAAAAGATCCAGAACTTACAGTGGCTTAGGTTTTTTTTTAGTCCAAGTTACTTGATATCCAGAATTCACATGTGCGTAATTCATAATGGCTTAGGATCAGCCATTACTACGTGAGAGCATAGTTAGCTGTAGATACTCACCTTTATGGGGAACTGAGAAGCATCTGAGGTTTGATCTCATTATGGTTGTTTCCCCGAGGGGGGCTTTCCCACATGGCACAGGAAAGCCAAAGCAGGAGTATGTGTGTCAATTCACATCTCTCTGGCCCACCAGGCAGCAGGATGAGCCAGAATACAAGCTAAACTGTGCCAGGGAAGCCTGGGGCCATAGAACCTGCATGTCTTATAATTGGTGGCAAACACGCAAATAAAGGCTGTGTGAGGGACTCACTGGAGAGCTTTTTTAAGTGTCAGGGTTGGGATAGATTGAGGCAGTGTTGCACTGTGTAGCTCTGGCTGTCCTAGAACTCACTCTGTAGATCAGGCTGGCCTCAAAAATCACAGAGATTCATCTGCCTCTGCCTCTGCCTCTTGAGAACTGGGATTAAAGGTGTGCACCATCAAGTCCAACTTCCCAGTCCTCATCATTAACAAATTAATTTGGATGCTGGTCCTAGTGTCTTTTCTGTTGCTGGGTTAAAATATCCTGATAGAAAGTAACTTAGGAGAGAAAGGGTTTGTTTTTACCTTACCTTTCCAGGTCAGAAGCCGTCGGTGGGAAAGTCACAGCAGGAGGAGCTTGAAGCAGTCAGTCACATCATCCCCACAGTCAAGAGCAGAAAGAAAGGAAAGCGTGCACGTTCATTTGCATAATTGTGCTCTGCTCAGTTCCCCCACCCCTTTTTTTTATTTTTGTATTGTTTATTTTATGTATGTAAGTACACTGTGGTTGTCTTCAGACACACCAGAAGAGGCCATCAGATCCCATTACAGATGGTTGTGAGCCATCATGTGGTTGCTGGGAATTGAATTCAGACCTCTGGAAAAGCAGTCAGTGCTCTAAACCACTGAGCCATCTCTCCAGCCCCAGTTTCTCCACTCTTAAGAGAACACAGGAGCCTTGCCTATGGAATGAAGCCACCGACAGTGGGATGGGTCTTCCCACATCAATTAACTTAGTCAAGACAAATCCCCCACAGACATGCTCACAGGCCAAACCAGTGGAGACAATTTAAGTGTCAAGTTAAGGCTAACCATCACATGGCTGTAATAAAGAAATATTGCATGAATGTCACCCCTCTCTCAGTCCTGCCTTCCTTCTTTGCTTCCTTTCTGACAGGGTCTCACTATGGATCCCTGGCTAGCTATAAACTCGTCCTCCAGAACGCTCAGACTATATGTGCCACTGAATCCAGCTCAATGTACTTCACTTGAGTGTTGTGTAGGCTAACTCAATGCCTTCAGCACTTTCTCATTATTAATATTTGAAACTTGTGCTCTCCACCTTGTGATACTCTCATTCCCCACTAAGTGCTTTGGTTTGTTTGTTTGTTTGTTACATTATCCTGTTTGTGGCTTCTCATTTCTTCCTTCTACTCCCAAATGTGGAAACCTCTGTTTTCAATCATCCTAACTCACTCAACTGGTCAGACCTTCCTGCATGCTGTGGCCCAGTCTTCAATACACAAGGAACTTACTGGAAAACTCCAGTTGGTCTGGGGTAAGATCTGAGAATCAACAACACTGGAAGCTTCCCGGGTGGTTCTGAGGCATCCCAGGGTGAGGACTTTTGTTCTAAGGAGGATGGAGAGGTTTCTGAATGTCATGCCACTGCACAGCACAGAAGGCTTTAGCTCAAAAATGAATAGTAATAAAATAGGGCTGGCACTCTAGGTCATTGGTAGTTTCCCCATGTTTCCCTAGCATGCATAATGCTCTAGGTTCAACTTCCAGTACTATTAGGAAAAAAGATAATAAAAAATAAAACAGGGTCTCTTCTGGTGAATATGTTACAAGTAAACAGAGGAACTCGGTAGAAACTTGACTTACTTAAGATGGAAGAGATCCCCAAGTTCCTCTGGTATGAATCACGCCGTGTTTACTCAAGAGACAAAAATGATCAACTCGTCTCCCACGGCCTTTCCTCTGTGTCCCAAATATTTGGTCAGATGTTCCTCATTGAGACAAAAATATGCAATCCTAATCTTGGACACTAACTGGTGTGGTTGCGGGTTCTTGGGTGTGAGTGCTCTGCAGGGATGGTCATTTAGGGAGGGAGAGATACAAATGAGTAGTGCCAATGGACTGGAGGGTATGGACATTTCTTACATGGTGAGTGGCTAAGAGAGTATGGGAACAGGACACACCATGCCTCTGGAGCACCAGGATGCCTTTCACACTTTACTCAGACTGAGTTTCCCAAGCTAGATTTTGCTACAGTGCAAAGCCCATATTTAATGGGAAGGGAACAGAGAACAGGGAACTGGTAGGCCACTTTTCAGTTTAGGGGAATCCATCTGCCAGTGATGAACAAGGAAGACAGGAACCTAAACCCAGGCACCCTCCATGCCAACAGGAAATAAATCAGAATAGTCTCCTCAGATACCGCCTAGGGCATTCGGGGAAGCTGGACAAAAGCTTCTTATTTCAAAATGTCATGCCAACATGTAAATAGTCAGGTGTGATGGCACACACCTTTGATCTCAGCACTCAGGAGACAGAGAGACAGGTAGATCCCTATGAGTTTGAAGACATCCTCATCTACACAACAAGTTCCGGGTCAGCCAGGGATACATGATAGAACAGAAACAATGACAGAACTGGAAGAGAAAACCAGCATTCTAGCTGTCTTGTGCAAATATAGTTCCACTTGTGTCTTGACATCGAGTTTGAGAATATAACATACCATCTCCAAAGAACAAGCATCTCTCTCTCTCTCCCTCTCCCTCTCCCTCTCCCTCTCTCTCCCTCTCCCTCTCCCTCTCCCTCTCCCCCTCCC
>NW_021604639.1:11573768-11593182 GCF_004785775.1 Grammomys surdaster | reverse complement strand
CCCTCTCCCTCTCCCTCTCCCTCTCCCTCTCCCTCTCCCTCTCTCTCTCGCACCACAAATAAATGACTATATTATTTAAAGTTATCATCAGTATTATTGTCCAGTGGATAGCGATAGCGATGCCATCTACTTAAGGGACAGTTTTCTGAAAGGGTGCTGGCCAGGACAAGCTCATTAAAGTGAGTACTTGGGGCCCAGGCACTAGTCTAAATTTTTATGTCTCTGTCTTGGAATTTCCTGCAGAGCCAGAAGCTTTATCTCCCAAATCAGATACCACAGTGGCCACAGAGACAGCTATTATGCCTGGCTCCAGGCTGACACCATTCCAACCAACTTCTGCAGGAACTACAGAGACAGGCAGTCACAAGTCCTCCCGAGCCCCATCTCTTGCAGCAACAATGACCTTGGAGCCTACAGCCTCCACCTCCCTCAGGATAACAGGTTAGCCTGAGCTTTGTACAAGGACAGGCCAGTTTCCCACATACTGCTTCTGAGACCTGGGTTGGGATCTTGCAGAAAGATGTCTGCACTAGCTTTGGACTACTTACACTTAATTTAGGACTGACTGAGTGGTCCAGTAGCCTGTTGCTCATCATCATAGTTAACTGGTTTTTGAAGTCCTCACCGTAAGGATAGTCAGAAATGAAACCCCTCCTCTCAGACATGACATGGCTTTATGGATGCGAATCCTAGACAGTGGCAAATGTATCTGCCAGTGTGGAGCTGTGGTCTGTGGGGTAGAAAAGCCACCATCAATTGCTCCTTTCTAAGGCATGGCCAATGCTTAGATCTGACCAAACACCTCAGCAAGTTAACCTGTTTGTTTTGCTAAGACCAATTTGATTATGTCAGCTCCACATATTTGATGGGTTCTATGATAGTAGCTAATATCCCCAGCTTCATGAGACCCTAATGATATTAGGAGTCCAGCCCTGACTTATCTCTCCTCTCTCTTCTGCAGAGATTTCTCCACACAGTTCCAAAACGACAAAAGGTGAGTGTTTTCTTTTGTTTGATGTGCTTCTGTCATACTAGTGGTGTACAAAGCCGGGAGTTAGTATACCACAAAAGAGCTTGATGGTTCAGCTACTCATAGTTAAGCCCCACTAGGCTCCACTCTCACCCAGGCATATAAAGAAAACACAGGAGCCTGCCACTGCTAAGATAACACCATTCAGCCAGAAGCTGCATGGACCTCACCCAGGCTGGAGCACTGTGCACTGTACAGAGAGACAGCCCAGACAGCTCCATCTAAATGGTTTCTGTTGAAAAGAAGACATGGAGCCTTACAGAAGGAAAGAGAGCCACATAGAAGCCATGCAGGAAGAAAACAGTGCTTGTGAAAAGGCGTACAGAGATCTTGGAGAAGAAAGAGAAGAGCAGGAGAAAGGGAGGGCTGGGGTGCAGCTCAGGGGTGGCAAGCTTGTTCAACAAGTCCAAGGCTCAAGCCTCGTCTCCAATGCCATAAGAAAGAGTCTGGAGTGCAGAGTGTATGACGCTAATACTTTAGTCTGACAAGCTTTAAAAAGAAACAAAACTACTACTCCACTACTTCAGAGAAATAGCTAACAACCACTTGTAACTCCAGCTCCAGGGGATGCAATAGCCTTTTCTGGCCTCTGGGGGCACCTGCATACTCATGTACACATACACTCACACAGACACACAGACACAGACACACACACACACACACACACACACACACCCCACAAATAAACATTTTTTTAAAGGGATAAAATAGCATGATTATAATTTAACATGGACAAAATTCATTTTACTTTCTGTTCATAAGCTTTCCTGCCTAAGAATGGCTCCCTGGCTTTTGTGGTCCTGTTTTCACCTGCACTGAGTAACATCTGAAAATCAAATGTAGCTTTAGATATATTCGCAGTTTTGTTGGTTTTGTGAGTGATCAAATGCAAAGCCAGGTTTGGTGGTGAAGGTCTGTACTCTCAGCTACTCAGAAGGCTGAGGCAGGAGGACTGCAAGCCCAAGACCAGCCTGGAGAACTTAGTGAAACTCTATATCAAAATTAAAATTATAAAGAGGACTGGGGATGTAGCTCAGCTGTGGGGTAGTTGGTCAGTCCTCAGCACTGGGGGAAACAGTAACTAGACAGATAGGCAGGTGGATAGCTAGATGATGGATGGATGGATGGATGGACAGACAGACAAATAGATAAGCAGATGGATAGATAGATAGATAGATAGATAGATAGATAGATAGATGAAAGCAAGATAATTTAGTCTCTTTGAAGAGTATTTTCATGGAAAAAAATCACTTAATGACAAGGACATGTAAATAAAAACACATTTGTGATTTAAGAACACATACGAGAATTAGCCAAACTAATTTCCCCCATGACACATAGCTCATTACTCTTTCCATGTGGTTTTGAATTTTTTATTTGTTTTTCAAATTCTTAATAATTTGCACATGGTCTGAAAAAAATTAAGCTGAGCGTGGAAGCATATGTGTGTAATCCCAACACGCAGAAGGCCACAGCAGGAGGACTACTGTGCAGTTAAGATCCACCTGGTTACATAGTGAGTACCAAGACCATTGTGGCTACACAATACCATACCTCAAAAAATTTAAAATGAAAACAGTCAAAAATTGGCCCAGAATGAACAGTGAAAGCTCTTGTCTCTGACTCAAAGCATCCTGGGAGACAGGAGCAGGCTTCCGTGCCTCCTCCTAAACAGGCTATGCAAAACCAAGCCCATACAGCAAGAGTGTCAGGACAGAGAGTTTGTCATTTCACGTCTCTTTGCTTACTGACTGTCCTGATTTCCTTTTTGTTGCTGTGGTAAAACACTCTAGCCAAAATCAACTTGCATAGGAGAGGAGAGGGCTTACTTGGCTTATGCTTCCAGGTCACCAAAGCATCACTGAGGCAGGTCAGAGCAGAAGCCCAGGCAGGAGCAGAAGCAGAAGCCATAGAGGACTGCTGCTTGCTCATTCACCTTCTGGCTCATGTTTAGCTAATTTTCTTACCTTTTTTAAAAATAATAATTTTTAAAGATTAATTTTTATTATTTTAAATATATTGTGTTTATTACTTATTGTTTGTTATTTTATTATTTTTTATTATTGTGCACACATGTGAGCAAGTGCTCTGGAAGTCCAGAGGCATCAAAACCTCCTAGACTTAGAGTTGCAGGTGAGATTGAGCTGCCGATGTGGATGCTGGGAACCAAACTCAGATCCTCCACCAGAGCAGTATGTGCTCTGAATGATGAACTATCTCTCCTGTCCCATTAGCTAGCTAGCTATCTTCTACAGCCAGGACCACGGCCAGGGAACAGTCCTTAATACAGTGGGCTGGACCTTCTACATCAATTAACCATCAAAGAAATCCCCCATAGACAAGCACACAGACCAACCTGACCTAGGCAGTTTCTCAATTAAGGCTTCTCCTCTTGGATGACTCCAGGCTGTAACAAGTTGGCAATGAAGGTTCACTAGGATACTGGCATATCTTAGAAACCCTCTATATCCAAATGTAAAAAAAAAAACTCTTACTTTCTTTAAGGGCTACAGAACAGTGTGTCTCCACACAGACCTGAGCACAATTTGTCCAGTTACTCTCTTTTGTGGACATGTACTTATTTACTGTCTTGAGTTATATTACCAACAGTAATTGGAGACCTAGGTGCAGGTATATTTAGAGGGAAGTACATTTGGATGAAAACACTCTACATGTACAATTTTTTATAGAGAGTTTCAAGCAACTTATGGGCTAACACTTATATTCCTAGTTCATGCAAAGATCAAAAATTATTCTCCTCCCCTCTGAAATGCAAATTGACAAACATTATCTAAACCCCCTACAAAGGACAAAAATAATTCTGTGCAAGGGATTGTGGGCAATTGAAAGATTTTCAAACTTTAAACATGGCTTTATTTGTAAATAAGGTTTTCTTCCTTAAATATCGTCATGAGAATGCCTAACTATAAGAGGAGCCAAATTTTTAGCAAAGACATGAAAATGCGATACTGAGTTTTTAATTATCTGCTAATAAAGCATGTGTTGTAATTAAAGTCAGTCTAGTTTTGTAAAAGCATTTGTGACAGTGCATTTAAAGTTTGCCATTTACACACCATCCATCCCAGCCAACCAAGATCTGTGCGTACCCCACCCTCGTCTACACACTGCAGATGCTCACTGGCTCCTTAGGCACAGGGCGAGGAGTGTTTTCTCCACGTTTAAGCAACCAGCTGAACACATCTCTGTAAGGCAACATGGATTGACTGTAGTCACTGCTTAATCAATTAACTGATAATCAATATCCTGGTGTTTTGTTTTATTGTTTTGTTGTTTTATGATAACGATGGACCCAAAGGCATGCTAGACAACTGCTCCACACTGAGATATGTCCCCAGCCTTTAGTGTTTAAAATAGGTTATACAGACTGTTCTCACTGTTCCTCTAAAACTTTTATTTGTATGTTATGTGTATGTATCTGCATGAATGCATGAGTGCACCTTGTGGATACAGGGACCTCAGAGTTCAGAAGAGGGCATCACACAGATGCCCTGGAACTGGAGTTACAGGCAGTTGTGAACTACTGTGGGTGCTAAGAACTGAACCTGGGTCCTCAGCAGGAACATTGTATGCTCCTACCCACTCAACGACCTCTCCAGCCCCAGTTATCACTATTTTAAAAAGTTGTCCCTTTTATTCCAACAGAAAACAGCCAATAGCTGATGCTCAGTAAGTACTGAATGAATTAGCAAATGGATACCAGCACTTAATAGACTTTAACATTTTAATAAATAGTAAGAAACCATGGTTTGCATTTTTATTGTCTTAACTATCCACTGGTTCACCTGACGGTCTTTCTTGTCAAAAACTTTGTTCAGTTATCCCAATATCTCTGAGCTTCACCTATGTTGTTATTGAAGACTCCTGATTTTATTTTAAAAAATTTTATAATTACATTTGTGTACACACACACACACTGAGAGACAGAGAGAGAGAGAGAGAGAGAGAGAGAGAGAGAGAGAGAGAGAGGAGACAGAGACAGAGAGACAGAGAGAGACAGAGACAGAGAGGGCACTCAGAAGACAGTTTCAAGAGAGTTGGTTCTCACCTTCCACCATGTAGTTCCAGGTTTTGAACTCAGACTGTCAGGATTGGTGACAGGTGTCTTCACCTACTGAGCTAGCTCACTAGCCTAAGACTCATGATCACAGAATGCAAGCCCAGCATGCCATGCACAACGGCTCTGCTGCTCTCCTCAGCTCACTAGGAGCGAGAAGGTAATTCTTCAGAATGCTGCTATATCTTGATAGAGTTTTCTGTAGTCAGTGTACTCTGCACTTGATGGCAACTGCACCTGCCATTCAGCTACTCATCCAGCGAATAGTAACTCTTTACCAGGGATGGTCCTAAGTTGCTATGAAATACTGATTTTAAAACATATTGGGGTTGGGAGGACAGCTCAGTTGGTAAAAGCAATCACCAATGCAAGTGTGAGGAGGTGAGTTCAACTCTCAGAAGCCATGCACAGCTGAGCATGGTAGCTCCTGTCTGTAATTCCAGTGTTCCTTAGGAGAGATAGGAAGCAGAGATGGGAGATGCCCTAGAAGCTCTTGGGCCAGTCAGGTTGACATTCACAGTAGAGAACGGCAAAGAGCCCCTGTCTCGCTGGTGGATAGTGAAGACTGACACCTGGGCTTGCCCTCTGACTTCCTCATATCTGGCCTACATACATATAATCACTGTGGCCCAGGCGTGCTCATACTTATAGAAAAGCGCGCGCGCGCACACACACACACACACACACACACACACACCACCTTAAATTTATGAAATTTTAAAGGCTGAACTAAAGTAATACATTTTTGAGTGTCCAGTTTGAATCTAACATTTCTAATTTATTTGTTTTTCAGCCCTAACAATAGAACCTAGGGTCTCATTGCATGGTAGACAAGTATTCTAACTACATCCTCAAGTCCTGAGCTCAACTCTTCTTATGAATCCAGGACAGTAAGGGAGAAAAAAACAAAAACCCTCAGCACCTTCCTCTGATGCAGACTCACAGTCCTGCATTCCTGCAAGACTGGCCTGGTTTGCCTGGGTCTGCTGAGAAATCTGTTCCCTCTGATTCACACACAGTGATTTCATTACCCTCCTGGAACACTGGCCCTGGCTTTCTCCGCTGCCTTTTCCATCTTAATCCCAACCTACATTGTGGACTGCTGCGGAGGTGGGACAGTGGCTCTCATGGTCCTCTGCATCGTAATCATCTGCTCTCCATCATCTCCTTCCTTCCCCTCTCTTATATCAAACTTCTATTTCTTCCTTTTCCCTCCAGAAACACAAAAGGGTGGAGAACTTGACATATGATCTGTTAATTCATTGTCTTCGGAAGTCTGGTTTCAATTTTTTGTCCAACACTGTGTGGATTAATTGAAAAGAGACTGGGGTTAAGACTTGAAATTCAAATGGCTTTGTGATATCATTGGCCCAGGAGACTTCTTTCCTGATGACGACTCTATAGATGTTGATTCTTAGCTGAAAAACCACAGGGAAATATCATTGTGAAAGTACAACTACTACTTACTGCCAGTAATTCCTCTTTTCCAGTAAGTCACTCTCCAGCAGTAAATGGGTGCTAAGCCTGATGGTCAATGTGGAGCTACTTTACATGCAACAAAGCTAAAAGAAAAAAATCAATCTGAGACCTCAAAACACCTTTCATTAATGTATTGTTTCCTAATATTCTTGTAACAACATTGTCATGGCGAGTTTATTGACTTTCTGAAACAGTCTTCTTCCTGCTATTTTTTTTTTTTACTATTTCTGATACAGTGTCATTCCAAAACTAAAAGCAAATCCTCTTAGTGAAAGTAAAGAGTATCTACAGTCTCATCATGACTTAATACTTTGTGCCCAACACCTATTAGACTCAAGAATTTTCTGTGCATGTGTTTGTGACGTGTTGGAAATTTCTTAAGTGTGTTTTCAGCCAGCTTTCATTTTTGGTTTATGAGTTTTAAATTTATTTTTATTGTTTTAAATTACATGGGGGGGGGTAGATATGTGCTTTTGAGTGTAGATACCCACAGAAGCCAGAAGAGGGTATCCGATTCCCAGGAGCTGGGATTACAGACGGTTGTAATCTGTGTGTGTGTGTTGGGAAACAGTATGTGCTCTTAATTGCTGAGCCTTTCTCCAGTCCCAAGAAATGTTAATAATGACAATAATGAACATCTGTTCTGGGCAAGAATGAAAATTAACCAATAATTTACCAATTCTTGGCCATGAATGGCTTCATGGGAGTCAAGTGGTGCTAGCTTAGTTCTGTTCTTTTTCAGTGGCTATCTCTACATCGGTCCTCTTGGTTGGTGCAGGGGTTGTGGTTGTTTTCCTGGCCTGGTACATCAAATCAAGGTGAGCTGCACAGAAAAACTGCAGGACCTAATTCTTCCTTTCTACCAAAAAAGTTTGATCATAAAGATATATAAAGCTATATAAAAATCATAAAGACGCTCTCTATAAAGAGGACTCTCCTAACTATAAACTCTCGCACTCAGTCTCTTCTGTAGCAGCAAGGAGGAGCCCTATGAGACCGAGCCAATGGCCATTCACTTCTCACACAGGTCTCAGATCATGTGTTCAAAATGGGGTCAACAGGAACTGAGCCCTATGATACCAGAGGCTGTGTGTATCAGCTTCTTTTGTGACGCACTCATGAATATACTCCTCATGTCCTCATCACACATGGTACACCTGCTTATAGACATGTTCATGTCAGCTGTAATTCTGTATTTCTAATAGCGGAAATTATACCCTGCAGTTCCGTCACGAGTTCCCGCCACTTCCTGACATTTCAGTTTTTGCCTTTCATTTTTCTCTAAGTATGTTTATCATTCCTTCCTTATAAAAATATTCTTTGCACAGCATATTGGCTTCAACCTTGCACTTTTATCATTTATTAACAAACTGACATAGTTGTTAATTCAATACAGAATACATCTCTAGATCCTGCTTCTGGATTCTTGCATGAGTGACTATCAGCATTCTTGAAACTGAGCATGCTGTCACTAGGAATAAAGTGTTAACTAACATATCAATATAAAATTATAGGACTTCATCTGAAGATGTTATCAGTTGGCAAAACACTTGCCTAGCATGTACAAAGCAGTGAATACCCAGCAACCTTCATCCACATCATCAAGCCTGGTCTAGCCACGGTCCCTGTCTCCTCTCTCCATCCCTTGCTACCTATGCTGGTTTTTAGCAGAGGATTGGTAGAGTTGGGGAGGGTGGGGTGGCAAATCTGCACATTTATGTAGTCTAGCTTTTCCTAATCTCTAAACAGCACAGATCTCTAAGAACGGGGTTAATGTTTGCTAATGTAACCCACTCAGTACTGGGCATACACGTTCAGTAAGAGATACATTGACTGAAGGGTAGTCCTGTCCTCTTTTCAAAACCTGTGAATGAACTGTTTTATAGGCAAACTTCTCAATCATGTCCTGTTGGGGTGGAAACCATGGAAATGGTACCCATGACTGTGAGGACCAGCACCAAGGAGGACGAAGACACCGGGGCCTAACCATATGACTCCAGAAACTCAGGGAGACCTGCCTGGCTGAGTCCGAAGGGAAGACACAAGGGCAGTTAGTCCAGGTGCACCTGGACACAGGAAAAAGCCTAATGTAATAATAGAAGTCTCTGGTATGACCTGTTTTTACTGAGCCTGGGTGCCTCCCATATGCAGGCCTGGATCCCCAGTACCTGGAAGGACACCACCTTTCCTCCTGGTTCATCAACTCCCCGGAGTACAAGCAGCTTGAGCTCTCCAGGGAGTCTCCATAAAGGCATCTAACTCCACTCAGACATCAACTCAAAGCAACTTCTCAGCTAGACTCTCTTTTCTATTCCCTACTCTGATTTACAGTTTACAGAGATTAACAAGGCTCCCATTGTCCTCCAAGGCTCCTCTGGCACAGGAGATGTCTATAAAGAAGACGTAGCATTTGAGCTCCTGAAGATTTGGCTGTTTGGTGCTTTGCACGTATTGGAAGAGAGCAGAAAAAAGGCAGAAGAGATATTGAGCCAGTGAACCCTTTTGTATAGGATTCATGACAAAAACTGAACTCAGTGACTATGTGTGTGTGTGTGTGTGTGTTGTGTGTATGTAAAAGTGTATATTTTCATATACATTTATATTTATACTTTCTTTTCTATTATATCTACATATTGTATATGATTTATATTTGAAAATGTCTTGTGTAGACAAAATAAAGTATCTATTTTCAGTACAAAAAGCATTAAAATTATCAACAAAGAAAACTGTTCCTCAAAGACAAAGAGAAGAAAGAGCAGTGATCAGGGGTCCAGTGTGACTGAACTCAGCTTCTCTTTCAAACACAGAGACATGGGAAAGGCCCTTGCTTACAGGTGTCACAGACCACAGCCTTGACGGGATCTTTAACCAAATTTCCCAGTGAATAGAAGCGACATAAAGTAAACAATGGCAACTTAGGGCCCAGGTAGCATTAGACACACTCTCTCTCTCTCTCTCTCTCTCTCTCTCTCTCTCTCTCTCTCTCTCTTTCTCTCTCTCTCTTTCTCTCTCTCTCTCTCTCTCTCTCTCTCTCTTTCTCTCCCTCTCTTCATCTCTCCCCTTCTTCCCCCTCTCCTGTTTATCACAAAAATTTATAAAATCATAGAACAAATTCCACTTTTTATTCCATTTATTATATCTGTTGGAGAGTCATGGGTAAAGAGAGGGCTTTGCCCCTCGTAGGCGAGCATTCCACCACTAAATCATATCCCCAGTCTCCTGCCTCCTAAATTTACTATAACTGTGTCTTTTGTTGATAAAAAAAAAATTGTAGCCTGGAGAAATTGACCTGCCTAGTCATATAGCTCAACTAATGCTACCACTTGGACCAAACTGGGGTGGGAAGTTAGGTAGGAGTGGAGTCCTTCCTGGTCGTGAGTCAGCTGCCAACGGGCCTCCTGCATCCCTGGGTAAAGGGGAACCACCATAAGAATTTGAGAGATGAGTTAACCCCCTGGCTCACAAGCTACCATTCCTCACTGACTTCTGCCAGTCATCAGTGTATGTGGTTTCTTTCATCAAAACTAAAGGAAGCCTTTCCACATGGGTCATGGTCTTCCTCACAACATGGTGGTCTCCATCTAGCTGTTTACATGATGACCAAAGCAAAATAGAGACTTTCAGTCCCCTTCAAGTAGCTGGACCAGAAATGGACCCATGTAACCTTTGCTACGTATTGATTGGTCAGAGCAGGTATTGGGAGCGACCTTGCTTAAACATTAACTGCCTTGTCGCTGGCACAAAATCTTGGTCTATGTGGGAAAGTACTAGTCCAGCTGAGAATAAGCAGCTATAGATCTTATGGACAGGTACCTAGCAACCTGTTCTGCTCTGTTCTCTCTGCTGAACTTTTCACCCAGCCAACATCCTGTCCTTGAGAATACCTGTGCTCCCCAGAGACAAAGCGACCCTACGTCACCCCCCTACCCCATATCCTGCTTCTACGAGTATATAACCGGTGTGGGAAAAAAATAAAAATTTGACAGCTTGATCAGACCTCTTGACTTGCTGTCCATTCTTCATGTCTCCTGTCCCCCCATTCTCTTCCAGGTGGTCCCCCCAGTCCCCTGTTCACTGCCCCGTGGGCCAGGGAAGGTCATAAGGCAGACCAGATTCAAGGACAAGAGCATAACAAAAGGGAGAGAAGGAATTCACAGAAGCTCTTTGGTAATAAGCTGCTATATTTTTTAAGACAGCCAGGGAAGTATAATTTTTCTTTAATTCTCAGCTCTTAGTCAATGCCAATAGATATAAAATGAATGGATGAATATTATGATCTGGAAGTCAGAACCTGCTAGGTACTAAGAGGTCCATTTTCAACATTTAGTTCGAAATGGAAAGGTACACAGAATTCTGAAGGACTCAGAAATTCTAAGGCTATTAAACCTTCATCCAAGATGACCTTCAAGGACTACAGATCTGATTTGCAGTTCCCTTTTCCCACATTACTTTTCTCCCACCATATTAGCCATAGGGTTAGGGGAACACATTGACAGCTCTTCATTTTTTCTGTTTTACCTTGATGTAGGAATCAAACTCTTTTGTGTCTTTTCTAGCTTTTTAGATGCTAGAGAGTAGTGAGAATAGGAAACAAAAGATACAGTTTTAGATGTTTCTACTTCATGTGAATGAATATTTTGTCTGCATGTATATCTGTGCACTACATGTGTACCTGGTGACAGAGGCCAGAAGAGAGCACCAGATCCCTGAACTGGAGTTACTGACAGTTGTGAGCTGCCATATGTATGTCAGAAACTTAGTTCATATTTTCTGCAAGAGCATCTGGTGCTTTTACTGTTGAGCCACGTCATCAGCCCCACTGGGGGTGGGAGAGAGAACAACAAAAAAAAAACCAAACCAAAAAAAAAAAATATGAATCCCCAAGGTTTTAATTTCCCACTCTGCTTTTCCATTAAGGATCTTTTGCTTTTCCTCTTACCTAAGATTGCCCCATTCCTGAGGAATGTTGGTTTTTATCTAACAGCCAGAAACCTGCCCATAGTCCAGGTTGAGCTCATTTCTGAATTTCTGTACTGCCTTCTGGAGTTTGGAGAATTGGACTTTCTTTTGAACCTGACACTGGAACCTCCTTGTTGTTGGAGCACCTCATTGTCCACTAATGTGAAAGCCAGCTGCTCCCTGGTCTACAGCACCTGGAGTAGACCTAGCAGAGCATCTCACCTAGTACTCTGGGTTTTTCTTTTTTTTATTTTTTATTTTTTATTTTATTTTATTTTATTTTATTTTGGTTTTTCAAGACAGGGTTTCTCTGTATTTTCCTGGCTGTCCTGGAACTCACTCTGTAGACCAGGCTGGCCTCAAACTCAGAAATCCGCCTGCCTCTGCCTCCCAAGTGCTGAGATTAAGCGTGCGCCACCACCGCCCGGCTGTACTCTGGGTTTTTCAATATGCAATGAATGAAATACAGCAGGCTGAGCCCAGCAATTGCCCTGCTACCAGTGAACTGGCTGGAGTTGTTTTTCTCTGCCAGATGTGGTGGTCTGAATGGCAATGACCCGCATTGGGTTCTACATTTGAAGGTAGTACCAAGAGTGGGGCATTGCTGTGACACAGCTGACCATGTTTCGTTTGTTGTTGTTTCTGTTTGTTTTGTTGAGAATGTGAAAGACTTTAGGACTTTCACATTGGACTAGAAAAGTAGTTGAAAGGTATATGTGGGCTTAATGGGTTGTTCTAGTAGGATCTTGGAAGACAGCAGTGCTGGAAAGTGTTACCTGTGGAAGTTCAGGTCAAGAGGTCTCAGAGGGTAACAATACTAGCACCTGGGCTAGAAGCCATTCTTGTGGCATTGTGACAAAGAATGTAACTGCTTTCTGCCCTTGTCCTATTAATCTGGTTGAGGCTGAATTGAAGTTTTAAACTAATTTCACTGCCAGAGGAGATTTCAAGACAGCCAAATACTGAGTTGTTGCTTGGTTATCAGTAATCACTCTTATGCCTATCTACAAGCAAAAGGAGAAAGCTTGAGAAGAAAAAAAAAAAGAGTGCCAGGGAATTTAATGTTGGAGTCATGACTTGTGCATAAAGAGAAAAGAAAAAAAACATGAGATAAAGGGAGGGGGTGTCCTCAGGGTGAAAGTCCATTCAGCTAATCTTGCAATTTATGAAACGAAGAGGCCTAAGGGAGTACCTGCTCTTACAGAGCAAAACCGAAGTTTATGTAAATGTAATCAAGGGTAGGGCTAGGCTCCATCCCACACAGGCAGCAGAACTTGGCAGTCTGGGCGGTGTTCTAGCTTTAGAGTCATGAAGGATACAGGAGGAAAGGAGTTGTGGAATCTTCTTCTGAGGTTAAGGAAAACTACTGAGCCCGGCATGGAAGCCCAGAGAGGCCTTTCAGGACACTGTGAAAGTGAAGTCTGAATTGTGTGAGAGACCCTCAAGCTGTTGGAAGTGGCAGGGCTGTGGGATGCCTGCTAAGGAGAGCAGCGGACAGGAGTGGAACCAGTCTAGGAGACAAAAGTGTGTTGTTGGTAGCCAAGGTGGAGCCATCTAAGCCCTTTAACATGAGAGAGGGCAGGACTTGGAGTTTGCCCTGCTAGGTTTTGGTCTTGCTTTTGTCCAGTATTTCATTACCATCCCCTTATTCATCCCTTTTGGAATGGTAATGTATATTCTGTGCCATTGTATGTTAGAAGAAAACACGCTTCTTTTTTATTTTACCAGGGATTACAATTGAGAGATTGCCCGGAGTCTCAGAAGGGACTCTGGACTTCAAAACTATGCTGAGTCCAAAAGGCTATGGGAACTTCTAAAGTTGGGCTCAGCACATTTTGCATTATGTCATGGTTACAAGCTCATGGAGACTAAGAAGTGGAATTTGGTTGCTTGAATAAGAACAGCCTCTAAAGGTTCATGTATTTGAATGCTTGGTCCCTAGTTGGTGGACCTACTTCAGAAGGATTAGGAGGTGTGGCTGTCTTAGTCGGGGTTTCTATTCCTGCACAAACATCATGACCAAGAAGCAAGTTGAGGAGGAAAAGGGTTTATTTGTCTTACACTTCCTCATTGCTACTGATCACCAAAGGAAGTCAGGACTGGAAGTCAAACAGATCAGGACACAGGAGCTGATGCAGAGACCATGGAGGGATGTTACGTACTGGCTTGTTCCCCCTGGATTGCTCAGCCTGCTTTCTTATAGAACCCAGGACTACCAACTAAGGGATGGCACCACCCACAATGAACCCTCCCACCCCTGATCACTAATTGAAAAAATGCCTTACAGCTGGATCACATGGAGGCATTTCCTCAAATGAGGCTCCTTTCTCTGTGATACCTCCAGCTTGTGTCAAGTTGACACACAAAAACAGCCAGTACAATGGCCTTGTTGGAGGAGGTGTGTATCTAGGAGTGAGCTTTGAGATTTCAGACGCTCAAACCAAGGTCAATGTCTCACACTCTTCCTATTGTCTGCCCAAATGGGGTATAGAACTCTCAGCTACCTTTCCTGCACCATATTTACCTGTGTGCCATTATATTTCCCACATGATGATAATGGACTAAACCTCTGAGCTATACGTACACTCTAATTAAATGCTTTTCTGAAAATTGCCATGGCTATGGTGTCTCCTCATGGCACTGAAACACTGACTAAGACACCACCCTATTCCCAGTTAGTTCTCTGTCTCGTGACCATGGATCAGAGGTCAGCTCTCAGCTACTGCTCCAGCACCATGCCAGCCTGCCTGCTGCCGTGTTCCCCACCATGATGGTCGTGGACTCACTCTCTGAAACTATAAGCCCCAATAAGCTCTTTATTCTATAAATCTAGAGATTATGGGTAGATGAGGAGTAACTTCCAGAACTGGGAATCCTGGGCTCTTGCGTGTCCAAAGCCTAGGGAATGGTCCATGCATACAAGCTTACAGCTTGGAGCTCTAGAAGTGTCTTGGTTTTAGTTCTCAAGGTGGAAGCTTATTGTTCTGTGCATTAACCACCAATGCCCTGCGTGTGACAGCTATTTAATCTTTGCCTTTCAACAGCAGTGGGTGGTGGCAGCAGACAGCAGGTGGTACCTTCTAGAGTTATAGCTCTTGTCCAGATCTCTGATGCTGTGACCCTCGACCCTTCAGCAACAAATGTTAGAATTCTCAGGCCTATGGTGCCAGGATCCCCAGCCTTTTCCAACATCTAGTCTTACAGCTCTCGGGATCAAAGTGTCTAAGGCCCTTGGCCCTTATGGCCTCTAGAAAGCTTCTAGTGACCAGGACACACATCCTGCCAATGGGGAACATCCTAAAAGGAATAGCCGTGAAAGAGGTAAAGACAAACAGGAAAGAAATGATCACACTCAAGAAAGAAAGGACAAAGTGGTTGGGATATGGGCTGTTAAGCTGATAGGCAAATTGGGTGGATGCAGTTAACCAGGGCCCAACCGGCAGGTTCAGAGCCTTGGACTTCAGGCACACACACGTGAATTATCCACTAGTTACTGCAAATTCATTCTGGGTTCTTGACTATACTTGAATATCCGCCTTCAATATTGAAAACCTAACAAATATTCTCTTGGATAAAAAATGTACGTTGGGAACCACCAACCAAAGAGCATGCATGGGCTAGACCTAGGTCCCTGCACATATGTAGCAGATATGCAGCTTGGTCTTCACAAGAGTCTCCCAACAATTCTTGCCTGCCTGTGGATCCTGTCCCCTTATGCTGCCTTATCTGGCCTCACTGGGAGAGGGTGCCTCGTCCTGCAGTGACTTGATGCGGCAGGGTAAGCTGGTATCCAGGGGGAGCCTCTCCCTTCTCAGAGCAGGGGATGGAGGGTGGGCTGTGTGAGAGGGGACTGGGAGGAGAGGGAGGGAGGGCTGTGATGGAGATGTAAAGAGAGTAAATAAATGAGGAAAGTGATCATTTGTGTGGCATGCTAGCTCATACATCATTTGCTTCTTACCCTGTGCAACATTTATTTCAGGGATTATCAGACTATAATAACTAATGCATGTGAGTGGTTTGAATCGGAATGGCCCCCATAGACTCATGTGTTTGAATGCTTGGCCCATAGAGTGTGGCACTATTAGGAGGTGTGGCCTTATGGGAGTGGGTGTGGCCTTGTCGGAGGAAGTGGATCACTGTGGAGGAGGGCTTTGAGATGTTATATATGCTCAATCTATGCCCAGTGTTGCAGTCTCTCCTTGCTGCCTGTAGTTCAAGATGTAGAACTCTCAGCTCCATCCCCAGCACCATGTCAGTCTGGATGCTGCCATGCTTTCTGCCATGACAATAGATTAAACCTCTGAAACTGCTAGCCACCCCCAATTAAATGCTTTCCTTTGTAAGAATTGCCTTGGTCATGATGTCTCTTCACAGCAATAAAACCCTAAGACACCATGTAAGGAAAAAAATACTTTGAAATTTTGCAAACATTTGTTAGAATTAAAAACTTAAGAGTCCGGTGAATGTAGACTGGGATTAGATGCTACACCATCTAATATACCTGGAATTGTAACAAAGGAATGTGTTGTGTCACACCAAAGAGGCATTTGTAAACTGACATGACACTCAGGTTTCAGATTCCCTTTGTATGGCCAGTCCATTTGTCACCGTTTTCTGGTGTTCTCCAGGAGATCAGCACACCCAGTGTCAGAGTGGCAAGATTTTGTCTTAGGACTGTTGCTATTCCTCTAAAGAGGAAACTGTCAGGGCTTCTCAACACTGAGGTGAGGGGCTGGGCTTCAACAACTACTCAGCCTGCAGCCAAACCAACGCAATCAAATTCACGGTCTAGATTTATGGATGTCGCCTGATAAAAAGAATCCTCCACTGTGCTACTGAGTTGTATTTAAAACGTTCCCATTTTACAGCTGGCCCCAACGGGTAAGAACGGGTGAGCTGGCCCTGCCCCTCACCAGCTGCATCACTAGGCAGAGCAGGCTCCACACCTCACCTGGGCAGCCAGGTAGAGCTGGCCCTGGTCATGCGGGATTGGAAGAGCCAGCCCCAGAACTGTAAGAGTAGGAGAGCTGACCCTGCTCCTAGTCAGGGCAGCGCTGGACAGCTAGACCTATTGTTGATGTTGCTCAAGAATTGACAGGCTGAACAATTCAGCTACTAACCAAGCCCAGATCCCAGCCGAACTCTATGCCATCTACGAACTGCAGGAGTGTTCTAAGGGGCTCAGTCCTACAGATCCAAAGCTGCAGGATCTCCACAACACAGGGCAACAACAAAATATCTGAGAGGAGTCCCAGTGAGAATCCAGTATTGATAGTGTAGCAGAAGCCAGAGGCCTTGAACCAGACCAATGAATGACTCACTGCAATGAACATTTGCAAGTAAAGCTGGGCAGAAGGGTAACTGTGTGGCACACAGTGACACACTGCAGCTTCCACGGTGAAACGGAACTTTTGCTCTTTAACTTTCAATTTTAATATTGGGGGGAGGTTGCAAGGGCAGAGGGCAGATATGGAGGGATCTGGAGATGAGTGGGATTGAGGTATAAAATGTAAAATTCACAAATAATCAATAAAAAGTGAATTAAAAGTCCCATTTAAAAATGGTCACATTCCTTAATTAAAACAATGTTAAATAAAATTTTGCAAAGGGGGAAAAAAAAAAGAGTGCTCAGAGTGTTAAACACCTGTGCTCCCAGCTCTGAGGGCAAAGAGAACCAAAAGCTCAAGGCCAGTCTACAAAGGGAGACCTGTGCCACACACATCGGCACAATCAGGACATCGTAAAGCAGAAGTTGGCCGTGTGGCTCAAGATTCTTTTTCGTAGGTTACTAGAAGGATTGCTCAATAACTGTTAGAAAAACTGAAACAAAATCTCAGAGGGCAAAGGTTCTGCAAGTACTGTGCACAATCAGCAGAACCTTGGGCTCCCAGCTCGTCTCCGGTCTCACATGACCACCTGCTTCCTCTAGTAGATCGCCGTCTTAGTTAAGGTTTTACTGCTATGACCAGACACCATGGCCAAGGCAACTATATATTTGGGGCTGACTTACAGGTTCAGAGGTCCAATCCATTATCAACAAGGCGGGAACATGGCAGCATCCAGGTGGGCATGGTGTAAGAGAAGCTGAGAGTTCTGCATCTTCATCTGAAGGCTGCTAGTGGAAGACTGGCTTCCAGGCAGCTAGGGTGAGGGTCTTAATGCCTACGTCTACAGTGACACACCTACTCCAACAAGGCCACACCTCCTAATAGTGCCGCTCCCTGGGCCAAGCATATACAAACCATCACAATTGCCTTAATGAATGTGCCTGCTTCTGGGCCAAAGGCCAAAAGCACTGATTACAAGATAAGAATGTAATCTTTGAATCCTCCTTTAAAGCGGATCTCTGAGGATTCTCAGTTTTTCCAGGACAAAGTGGTTCCTGCACATGGCTGCTGCTGTTTTCAGTTTTCTATGATGTCTTGGAGATTAGAGGCAAAAATTCTGAGGATCCTCCATACTGATTTCCATAGTGGCTACAATAGATTACATTCCCATCATCCAGATTGTGATGACTAATGTGAATTTGAAGATCTATAATCACCTAGGAGACCAGTCACCAGGCACATTTGTAAGGGATTATCTAATAGGTGAGGTTCAGACCATTCCTGTGAGGGATTATCTAGGTTAGGCTAGCCTCTGGTCCGGCCTGTTTAAGATTACAAAGATTAGACTAGCCTCCAGCCATGCCTTGAAAGATTATCTAGATTAGGTTAGCCTCTGGTCCTGCCTGTAGGGGATTATCTAGGTTATTAGGCTAGCCTCTGGCCATGCCTCTGAAAGATTACCAGGATTAGGTAGCCCCTGGTCTGCTTATCTAGATCAAGTCATCCTCTGATCCTGCCTGCAGGGGATTATCTAGGTTAAGTTAGCCTCTGACCTGCCTGTAAAGGGTTATCTAGATTAGGCTAGGCGCTATTCCTACCTGTAAGAAATTAGTTAGGCTAGCCTCTGGCCATGCTTGTGAGTGATTATCTAGATTAGGCTAGCCTCTGGTCCTGTCTATGAGAGATTATCTTGATTAAATTGAGGTAGGAAGACTCACCACTCCCTGGTCTTGGAGCAAGCAAGCCCAGCATGACCAAGTATCCAGTGCCTTCTTCTTCCTGGCTGGCTGTGTAGCAGCTCCAGCTGCTTATAGGTCCTGCTACTCTGAATTCCCCTTCAGGATGGACTGCACCCTCAAATTGTTAGCCAGAATAAGTCTTCCTTGAGTTGCATAGGCCAGGTATTTATCACAGTAATGAAAAAGGCACATAAGGGCTTTGTCCCTCCACCACCAGTATCCTCAGCAATATTTATTACACTCTCCATGACAGTAGCCATTCTCACCAGGGTAAGACGGAAGTTTAATATAGGTTTATTTTTCATTTCCTGAAGAGCTAAAGACGTCGACAATTTGTATTTTAATAGCTGTCTATTCTATTTATTTGCCCATGCATTGCAGTGCATTGAAGATGCCTGAATTCACAAGCTCCAGAAAAGGTCATGAAACACCTTGCTCGAGTTTGGCTCAGTAACTGGCAGGTGACCTAGGTCTGAACAGTGAGATACAAAGTCAGCTGAGAAAAGTTTCAGGTTTTATTTCCCTGATACGGTCATGTCTAAAGACAGAGCCTTAAATGCTGCTGGGGTCACAGCCTGAAAGCAAACAGACATCAACAGTGACAGGGGAACTCTCAGGACTCGGACCAGTGATGCTAACAGCTGGATGTCCACCTGTGATGCTAGCAGCAGATGTCCACCTGTGATGCTAACAGCAGATGTCCACCTGTGATGCTAACAGTCAGATGTCCACCTGTGATGCTAACAGCAGATGTCCATCTGTGATGCTAACAGTCAGATGTCCATCTGTGATGCTAACAGTCAGA
>NW_021604639.1:11559901-11573758 GCF_004785775.1 Grammomys surdaster | reverse complement strand
TCAGATGTCCACCTGTGATGCTAACAGTCAGATGTCCATCTGTGATGGTAACATCCTAATGTCTCCCAACTGCTACCCATTCTCCTCTGCACTCCAAAGCAAAACTCACTTTTCTGTCTCTTGAGCTTGCTTTTGGGTGAATCACAGCACACAATATCCTGATGCTGAATTTGGAACTACAAAGTAGGGTTGTTAGAACAGATCCTAAAAGGTGGGCCCATCTGAATAGGGGAGGCAGGACAGAAAGCTTCATGTTAGGTCCCTGTGTCAGCCTGTCAGGATCCAGAGTGGGAAAGTGTATGTTAGAAAACGATTTTTTAAAAAAATCTAGAATCACTGAAATATATATCTACAAAAGGCAAATGAAAAACAAAGCCAAGCATAGACACAGTATTTGAAATCCCAGCCCTTACGGGATTTGTCTTTTTAAATACTATTTCTGCAGATTCCAGCAATCTCCTTCCTTTTACACTATTCGGGAATATCTGGTATTACCTTGGTACCCTGTCCTCCTCCTGCACTGTGGTTTCCTCAAGGATTCCCTCCCAAATCCTTGCTTGTCCCCGCTTTTGTGTCACTCACAAACTCCAATGCTATGGGTTTCAGTGTGTAGGTGGTAGGTGAGGTACATAAATGGAAGGGCTTCGGTGAACTCATCTTACAGGGCTGTGAAGAATAAGAACAGAAGTTCACTGCAGCTTAGCTTTTAGCATGAAAGGGGCATCACATGTAGCGCAGGCTGGCTTGGAACTTGTGCTTGTCTGGCTTCCACCTCCATAATGCTGAGATTACCTGTACTGCTGAGATTACGGGGAGAAGCATACCCCAGCCTCATTGGCCTGGCCAGCTGACATTCCTACAGGTGTCCAGTTAGGGGCCTCTTTCAACTATTCCATGCGGTCTCTTTAAGAAGCTGATGCCCACTTTATCTCAAACTTCCTTATCTCGACTGCAGTGACAACCCCACAGTGATGGCCTTTCCCTGAAATCTGCTGTCACCACCTTTATAGAACACTTCTACTTTCTTTACTCCAAGTCCTTTGTCCTCCATCTTGCTTTAGACTTGCGCTCTTCTCATTCCTCACTCCTGTCGGATGGGTTCACTGAAGCCCTCCGATTTATCTACCTCACCTGCCACCTACACACTGCAAACCCCAACCCCGCATTTCTAGCTTGGGGTTCTTTAACAATGTAGAACTCTTCATACAAACGCTTTCTGGGTGATTCTTCTTGGATTCCTCCATGAGCCCCACAATCCTACTCAGTACTGCTTTTACCTGTCTCCCACTTTCCCTTTATCCATGAAAGCTGACATCAGCTACCTGGAAAACCAGCCTGAGAACAGGGGTCATACTGAGATTCTATCACAGTCCCCACACCCATCTAAGCACCAACAACTGGCTCTACTGTCTTAATAGCAAAAGAAGTTCTCAAAATCTACATCTCAGGACCATTTGTAGGACTTGCTAATCACTGCCTGCTAGGACATGAGCTCAAATCTCTGACTCTGGAGATCTGGAGTGGCTTAAAAATGAGGTGATGCCAATGGTGGTCATCTGAGAACTATCTGTAAGGTGATCCACGGGGTAGCCCATCAGCCATCAAATCCTGCTGACATTCTAACTCTAGCCTTTACCTTCTCTGACTTCCTTAAAATACCATCCAACTCTAACTGGAGTGAGCCCTAAGATCTGATGCTGCAAGACATTGGACACTGCTTGGCCTGACTTGAGGCTAGCATGGTCAGTTCTTTGGGCGACGCCATGTGCTTTTATCCACCACGCACACCAGCATCAGGAATTGCTAATCTCAAACAGAGGGACGATGTACACAGCCATGCTCTGGTATACTTGCTGGTGGTTTCTGTAAGAACTTATCTTTCACACAGGAGCCACCCCATACCCCCGGGTACAGTAATGAAGGAACAATTTCCCATCCCCCCTCAGTGACACCCTGTCCTCCTCTCACTGACTACTGACCATACCTTTCCTGCAAGTGTTTTTAATCTCCAGCTGTACCAGCGGGAAATTCAGAGAGCCAGCTATTGTCACGATGTACATGTCTTCTGAACATGATGCCACTTTCCTGTTTATTCCATGAACACTAAATAACGAAGACACACTATGGCTTGCTCATGTGTCACCCCTCAGCATGAAAATCACATGAACAGAGACAGGAGGAGAAAGCTTAAAAATGACAGGACTGAAGCTAGACTTCACGATGGCACGCCACTGGGCCATGCCTGTTTAATTGAAACCTTGTAATAAAAGTTTAAATACATAAAATGATTTTTTATCAAAAGAACTTCTTCCACTTCCCTGACCTGATGCATGTGGAGGACAGGCAAGTGGGAACTGGCTATCTGTAAGGAACAGAGAAATGGCAGGTCCAACTCTGGTTGGTATCTTCCTCCTCAGAGATGCTGTGATTGAACTCAGAGTCTCCTGTGAGCAGGAATACAGCCAGAATAGCTGCTTCAGCACGTGGAGTCACAGCCTCAGAAGACGAGGAAGAGCAGGGCCTCATGCCTGGGCAGCACTATGTCTTCCACAGTGCGTTCCATGGCACGCACCTGCTCTGGGGAGGCAGTCAGGAATGCCAAAGGCCCGATCCGCTGTTCTGCACATGAGTGGCAGAGGTAGCCACCCTTGTTTTCCTTCCTGTTGCTCTACAAAGATGGATAAGAAAAAGAGGTAAGGGGACAATCTAAGGATAAAGATTTTCCACCAAAAAGTGCTGAATTACTGTTGTGTCTGCTAACACGCTGATGCACTGTGGCTGTGATGTTCACACTCCTGTGCAAACCCACCAATTATCCCTACACAGCACTATCATCTAGAGTCAACTCCATCACCATCCTTAAGAGGAGTAACACAATCATCCCTCATCCCGTCAAGAGATACAGAACTGGGGATGGAGCTACTGCTGAGTGCTGGAATCCATGACTAGCACACTCAGTTTCTAGCACCAAAGAATAAGAAAGGGATAAAGAGCAAAGAAACACTGAACCAGGCTCTCCAGGCAAACGGCTCCCCTCTGAAGTGCCCCCCCCCAAAGTGTCTCATCATAACTGCATTTCCCATGCTGCCAGTCTTTAGCACACCCAGGAAGTATCTGTCATTCAACCTGACTCCATCGTAGACAAAACGGCAGGCCTCCTATCTGCCATGCTTCCATATAAAAAACTCTCAGGGAAGCATTACACAAACTCCTCCATTGCCTTCCTCTCCAGAACCTAGACAGGCACAAAACTCACAAGTAATAAAACGGGTTTCAGCGACTTAAATCCTCTAGTGAACGTACGTAAGTGATAGGCAGTTTCTTCATGGTAAGGATGGTGTCCACAGGGATGGCGTTATTGCACTGACCCACACAGCAGTGGACCACTCCTGTTTTCAAAACGTTACTTGTCAGCTCTGCTTGCAAGAAATACTCCTGTGAAGGAGAAAGACAAAAAGATGAACGACAATACTGATGCCTTCTGTTTGAAACCCCCACCAGCCGAGGACCTTCCCCACCATCAGACAGCCAACAGAGAGCCACTGTCTTCTTTCCTCACTTTCTAATGCTCCTGACTCAATGCCATTGCCAAGAAACAACACTCAAGACAGTCTAACTGGCTTTTTGGTAACATTGCTAGGTTTTTATAAAACAGACTGATAAGACATGAAAAAGTAAGTACCATTTAAAATGACGTTTCAGGACTATTTTTGGATTCACAGTCCCTATCCAGAACTGCAACATTATTATTTTGAGATAGAGTCTCACTGTGCAGTCCAGGGTGGGGTTGAACTCTCAATCCCCTGCCTCTCCCTTCCAAGGGCTAAAACTGTAGGTACACTTAGGAGATTTATCTACAGAAATTAGAAACCAGGTGAGCTGAAACTCAGAACTGGAAGAAACAGTTGCCTCATTGAAGAAATAGTTCAGTTACAGCACTTTCCGACAGTATCCAAGGCCTCGTTCAACCCCAGCACCAAAGTCCAAACCGACCCAGCATACTTGTGTGCCAGCAGCTTGCAGCCTTTCTATCTGCACACTGTCACCATAAAGAGGAAATACCACAGCACATGAGAGGCTTAGAGCCTGGCATACGGCGAGCAAGCACGCAAACAGAGCATTAACCATCGCAGTGTAGGTGCCACCAGGCCAGGGCCCTTCATCTCAGGTTGGGTGGCTCCAGAGGAGTTCTGTACAGTATAGACACTCTAGCAGACTGCACATGTGCTCTGACCACTAAAGTGTGACTCCACAGCTGCTAGTTAACTACTAGTTAACTTATGGAAATTTTCACTATCTGTGGCCCCTATTTTGACTCTCTCACTCACGGGACTTTTCTATGTGTTACAGAAAAATAGAAGAAACAGAAGCACTGTGATAGTCTTCACTGTCAGGTTGACTGAAACAGAACCTAATCACTACAAATTAGTGAAGCATACTGTTGGGTGTGTCTGTGAGGGTAATTCTAGAGACAATCAGATCCTGCAGGTTCTAATCAAATAGATGGATCCATACTGTAGCATTCCTGGGGGTGGTCTAAAGGAAGAGGTGGGAACCAGCTGGAGCAAGCAAGTCATATCTAGGTCTTGACCTTGCCCTGACCTTCTCTGCTACCTTACTAACAAGATGTGACTTATTCTGTGGCAATAGACCTTTCCCACTGTGGTGAACTCTCTGAACTGTGAGCCGAAACACAACCACCTTTCTGTAATTAGTGTATGTTAAGCATTCAATGAAGCAACAACAAATCTGACACAAACACTCCAGTTCCAACTGAGTACCAATAACTGACAGCCCAAACTCCTTAAGTTACAGAGTCTTGTCAAGTCCTCCCAGAGCAGCTGCACAAATCCGTGGTGTCTTTTTGACATACAAGAACATTATTAGTAGACACTTGCTGACAGCTTTGGTTCCCTTCTAAGCTATCCATTCCTCCAGGGCCAAGCTCTCTCACCCACTAAGCTCCCGCTCTAGCCTGCATGTCGTCTTTTCTCAACTTTACTTACTGTCTCCAGATTTCCACAAGGTAAAGTCCTATCTAACTCACAGTGTGAAATGACTAGTCTGCTCCCTAAGACTTCTATTGGGAAGTCTTCTATTCTATCATATGCCAGAGCGGTCTGTTAAAGGTCCAGCCACTGAGGTAACAGGAATTCTATGAGGAAAACACACATGACAAGTTATAGAAGAGACTGACGGCATGACTCGGTGGTTAAGAGCACTTGCTGTGTCATCACAGGACATTTAGGATCCCAGCCGCCACATGACAAGATGGGGATCCTGCAAGCGCCTGTAACTCCAACACTGAGGGAGTCAGTGCCCTCTTTGGACCTCTGCACAAGGACAGGCCCCCGAAGCCCCATAAATGCACCCACACTAGCACACACAGATAAAGAACTGTGTAACAGGAACTACTTGCAGTGAGACTGCTACTCTGCAATCGTGTGGGGTACTGGCTGCGAGTCAGCAAACTGCAAGTGGGCAAAATCCAGACCCAGGTCTGTTCTGTAAACCAAGTTCCCTAGAAGACAGACAGACTCATGCATAAAGTGGCTGACCCACGGCTGCTCTTGTGGCTCACAGCAGCGCTAAGTTGCTTCTCAAAGAACATGTGGCCAGCAAAACACAAACTATTTACTGTCTGATACTTTACAGAAAATGTGCTGAGGTGACCCAGGTGCCACAGGAAATGTGAATTCAGATTAAGAAAAAAGGCTTGGGTTCTGAGTTCTGATGAGAGGGCTGTCATACGCAGTGAGAGACAGGTCAAGGCTGGCTTTAGAAAATATACAGCTGATTCAAACTCCACAGAAAGACTCATGGCCAAATAAGCCCATCTCAGAGGCTAAAAGGAAAAGACAATGGGGAATAGAAGGTAAAAGTCTGACTAAAATGAAAGCTAGTCAAATGTGGTCCTGTGCCAAAGGCTTTTGCATACCTGTTCTATTGCTATTTTAAGGCAAGAACAAACTTTTTTTTTTTAAGATTTATTTATTTATTTATTTATTTATTTATTTATTTATTTATTTTACGTACATGAGTGCCTTATCTGCATGTACAACTACATGCCCGAAGAGAGCATCAGATCACACTATAGATAGTTCTGACTCACCATGTGGTTCCTGGGGATTGAACTCAGGTGCACAGGAAGAGCAGTCAGTGGTCTTAACCACTGAGCCATCTCTCCAGCCCCTGCTTTGTTGTTATTTAAGACAGGGTCTTACTATATTCAACAGGCTGGTGCAGAGCCATCCTCCTACCTCAGTTTTCTGCATACAAGAACTATAGACACACATCACTATGTTCAACTTATAATTGTGTTGTGATAAGTCATATAAAAGATGTACTTGTAGAGGCTCTCTCTTTCTAAGCTCTGACATTCTTTCCCCAAACATGTGAAAGAAATTCTCTTTGTCCACCTTTTAATCTAGACACAGCTTATATGACAGGGGTTTCTCCTTTCCACCAATGTAATTCTAGTACCTAGAAGGCGATTGGTGCACATAAGAGACCCAGTCAGTACTCAACTGTGAGTATCTGGGGTCTTTTCTACCACTATTAAGAACTCTGGGACTTTGAATGTCCCTCAGTAAAAAATGGTAACTGTCTCATCTAAGTGTTGGTGAGGTTCAAAGCTGTAAGTATTTAGACTCTGGAGCATAAATTGCATTGTTGCCTTGAATGAAGGTATAGTACAGGTAAATGGGCTTTCTGTACAGTCTTACACTGTGGGATCAAAAAGTGTCTTGGGTAATTCTAGGTTTATTTATTTTACAGAATCCCGAGTCATTTTGGAAGACAGAACCTCAGTGAAAAAATGCCTTTACTAGCTGGGCCTGTGGTACACTTCCTTGATTGATGACTGACGTACAAGACGCAGTTCACTGTGGGTGTTGTCACGCTGGCCTGGTGGAGGAAGCCGGAAAGCAGCTCCTCCACAGCTTCTGCAGTAGCTCCTGCTCCATGGTCCTGCCCTGACTTTCTTCAGTGATGGACTATGGTGTGGAAGGATAAGCTGAAATAAGCCCAGTCCACCCCAAGCTGGTTTTGTCATGGTGTTTTATCACCCTGACAGAGACACTAAAGGAGAAAGCACTTCCCACAGCTTTCACAATTACAGTTTAAACTTCCAACTGAAATATCTTTGGTTCAGGGAAAGATGCACACTAGTAACTGTTAATACAAACTCAAGGTTGTAAGACTGAACTTGTTTATACTTATGCCTGTGAAAAGCAGGACAGGGAAGATAAGGAAGACAAGGAGAGAAAGTTGTTTACGGAGGGCAAAGGTTGGGAATTACAGAAAAGACTGAGTATGAACCAGCTCACTTTCTCAGTCTTCACATGGGACTTGGCCCCAGTGCCTGAAGACTCATGTTCCCCAGAAGGGTGAATTCTTTTTGGAAAGCCTACTGCTAGAAGCAGCTGCCATTTCAGAAGAAGCAGAAGGGAGAAGTGTAGTTACAGAAAACAAACTTGCCAGTTTTCCCACAGGATACGTGAATTAGCTGAGCAAATGCAGAGTTAAGAAATATATGAAAACCACCGACATTTTAAACAAATCTATACAGTCTGGCCCAAACTCACATTCTCTTATCACTTGTTAGAACCTACCTACTCTAGTGACCTTGTCTCTGTACATTTAAGGAGCCATTCCTTTCCACCCAGCATTTTTTTTCCACCCAGCCGTTTTGTTTTTGTGAAACAGGGTTTCTCTAACAAGCCCTGGCTATCCTGGAACTCTCTATGTGGCCCAGGCTGGCCTGGAATTCACAGAGATCAGTCTGCCTCTGCCCTGAGTGCCTGAGACTAAAGGCGTGCACTACCACAGTGGACTGTCTTAGGGGACTCTTTAGGCCTACTGTTGATCCCACAAACCATGTGTGGTTCAAACACAAGAAAAGTAACTCCTGTTCCCCAGTCCTCTTACCCCAGCCAGAGTCAGGATGTTCTCCAGTGATTTGGTCATTATGAGCCGCTTCTTGGCACGAGTAACAGCAACATACAGTAAATTCCATTCATCCTCAGAAAACGACTCTAAAGAAAGGAGAACAAACAATCAAAAGCCTGCCCGCAAAACTCATTTGTCATCCAAATGCTTATATCTCCCCACTAGCTTCCTTACAAACCTCTCAACGTTTCCTTGCTGTGTATACAAAGTTTTCCTACAAACTCCAAATTGAAAAAAAAAAAAAACAAGTAAAACCCTCAATAACTAATTACAGAAAATACTTGTTTCTTCTTAGTCTTGCTACTGTAAATCTTAGAGCTGTGTTAACTACTCAAATATCTGCCATGAACCCACAGGATATTAACATGTCCAATGGAGCCAATGGATACTAATGTTTATTGTTCCCCTTTCTTCTTGTCTGTGAGGCAGATGGTAAGTCTGAGGTTTACAGAGGATATGTCACTCACCATGACCCCACTACTAATCACAGGCTGGAGCTGAACTGAGGTCTGTGCTCCTCCCACTCTCCCACTTTCCTACAGTGTCTGTCTGGATGAGTTCACTCTGATGCTGCCTCACAGCATAGGAAGATAACACACTTATACAACCACCTCACACCTATCACTTCCAAGTCTCAATACCTAGCAAACTAGATGAGTCAATCTATAAACAGACTAGAAGCTATTGAGCTGTATGTACACTCTGAATGGATGGACTATGCAAGGTGTAAGCCATATTGCAACACAGCAGGTGTCCAAAAAAAGTTGTAAATATTAAGAGAGCTTTTTGGTTTGTAACTTCAGATGCTTTTATTTTGTGATTTAAAATCAAAACAAAAGCATCACTGTACAGAGACTTTAACAATGAGCCTCAAGAATTCACTGAAACCAGAAATTGATAAACAGGCACTCTGCAGGCTGAGATACAGCATCAGAACATTCAGGACTCTCTTTTCAACCCCGAGCACTGTAAACAGTAACTAACACACAGGTTTTTGTATTGGTAAGTAAGCGATTGTTTTGAGTTTGCATGAGGCTAGGACACCTAGTATATGATGATGCAAAGTCCAAAGCTGACTGGCAGTTGTGTTCACAGGGATGTCGTGACTTAATACCTATTAGCCACCTGAAAGAAAGACCCTGCCAAGGCCTGAATTCTCTAAAACCACAGTATTAAAAATCAGACGTTTAGGACTAGGGATTGTAATTTGTTCTAGAACAGGAGGCCACTTTATCCCATCTAAACCAAAGCAGTCACCTCCCAGCTACAAAGCAGAAGCATCCCAGGAGCTCTGTACCATCCCAGTGTCCTTACCAACTCTGAAGTGAGGAAGCTGGGCAAGATTATGCCTGGCACAAGGCACTTTCACGAAATCATCCAAAACATGCACAGTGTCAAACTCTAACCCTTTGGCTTTGTGCACGGTGCCCAAAATGTACTCTAAAAAACAAACACGGCAAGTTAGACGGGAGCCCCACAGGAAAAGAACCAAGAGGAGACAAAGCATCCTTGCAGGGCTGGCCCAGCATAGGAAAAGGGGACAGGGAGAAGGGCTGAGAAAGTAAAAAATTAGTCACAGAAATACCTAAAAGTATGCCACTCAAGTCTGCCCAAAGTAACTGTACCACACCCCATGCTCACTTTACACATAGAAGATGGCTGTGCAGCTTGTCCAAAGTTACACAATGGCAGAGCTAGGTCTAGAAAATTCTATTCCAGTGACTTGAAAGTGGAACAGACATAAAAAGCACCAGTGGGAAAAGACCTGCTCGGCCTCCTTACTTATTATGTAACATGGTGCTGGGGATGAAGATCGGGCCTTTCTCTTAGAGCACGGCTCTGCCAGCCACAGATGCAGAGATACTGCAAGAGACCATCTACTCCTCCTCTTGGAGGGAGGGCAAAAGCCACTTTCCTTACCTGCAAAATCCAAATCTTCTATGTGGCATCTCTCTATCCTTTCTACCAGTTCTGGAATCCTGATATTGTATTTTTCAACTACGGCGATCTTGGCTTCCAGCTCCTTGTCCTCTGCAGCAGTCACATACCTCTTGAAGCCACTGAAGCCTTCTTTATGCACCCATCTTCTGATGAACCTGTCTTTAATGATGAGGTCTCCTAAGGAGGAAACACATCAGGTGAAATGATCACTCACTGTATTCCATGATCAAATCAGTACAGTGGCCTCTTTGTCCTCTATTATAATAGAGTATCACAAGCCATATGCTTAAGAATCTCATCAATTTCACAGAGATTTGAACAGTTCAGTCCAAGGAGGAAAAGTACCAGATAGAAGTGATAGAGTGTACAGCTGCCCAGACAGGCAGAAGAATGCAAGGGAAGTGGCTGAGGACCAACACTGGCAACTAATGAGACCACTGAGGAGGAGCTGGAGGTACCTGTCAGTACTTCTAAACACAGGCCCCAGAAGGGAGAAGAGCAAATCCAGTTTCCCAGAGGAAGAAGACTCTGACTCAGGCCCAGCCCCGCCCCCTGAACCCTGGCTGAGTGCTGCTTTCCCAAGCCAGTACTCACGTTTCCTCCGCTCTTCCTCTGGCTGAAGAAGGGTCCAAATGTCAATGATTCTGTCCAATCCAAACGATTTAATCCCCTGAAAAACATTTTCCAGTGGAATTTTTGTTTTGTTTGCTTTTCGTTAAAATAAAACAAATCCAGAGATGAGATCGTGAAATGAGATGATTTCTTAGAAACAGATCTCAAATATGGCCACAGCACACAGAGAGAAAGCACAGAGCAGCAAGCTGTTGCCTCAAACTCTATCAATGCCTTAGAAAGGAAAGCCCACACTGTATACTGTTTTGTCATCAATACAAAGGCAAGCTCAGTGTGCCTTTCATACTGCACAATGTCTAGAGCATGGACACAGCTGATAACAGAGCTGGCAGGCAAGCTACTCATCGCTGTTTCTTATGATAAACAACTAGAGTGTCTGTTTCTTATGATAAACAACTAGAGTGTCTGTTTCTTATGATAAACAACTAGAGTGTCTGTTGGCCTGGTCTCTGCAGGAGACCCTAACGGAGCTAGCTCTTTCCTGGGCCTGGTCTCTGTACTCTTTATGTGCATGAAGTTTATTTACATTATCAACAACTCTTGAAGGAAAGGTCCTGACTGGGCCATGGGTTTGTCCCTGTTCTACCTAAGAAGCTCCTTCTGGGTACTGACTGTGACTCTAGCACTCACAGAGACCCATGCCTAGCGCAGGAGACAGCTGTGACAAGGGCTCCATTCCTAACGAGTTCTCTTTTGGTGAGGGTCATGGATCTAACACTAACAGTGTACACTGTAATTTACATCAAGTGTGTGGTTTAGCGCCATGACACATGTCACAAGTAGCCATGGTTGTAGAAGAGGAAGAATAACACAATCCATTTCCAACATGGATGATATTCCAAAATTACTATCATCGTTCAACCATAAAAATGGCTAAATTCTGACTACTAGCTGAAATATGAAAAGCATCAGTACAATGCCCAAATAAACTGACATGCTGAGTGAAAAATAACAGTACTTTTATGTATACCATAACAGCAGTTATGCAAACATACACACTTACAAGGACAAAGACAAAAATAACTAGCAAAATTTTTAGGAAATACTGGAATTATATGTGATTTTTTCCCCTTTTGGTGCCCAAATTTCTATGTAATATCTACTTTAAAACAAAAGAAAAAGATATTTTATGATTTAATATTTTACTGAGTACTTAACACATAGTAGGCCCTCAGAAATATTTTTCCAGAGACATCCTTTAACCATGTAACTTCCAAGTTAATACAGCACAAACGTCGTTTCATTTTAGCTGTCGATGAGACAGGCAGAGGCATGGCAGTGTTTTATGTGGAGATGGAGAGGAGGCACGTAGAGGCGACCTGTCCCCGTCACACACCTTAGCTATGGAGCCGGAGTGAGAGCCAGGCAGTCAACGCTACGTTTCAGGTAACTGTGCTTACACTAACAGTCAACAACACTCACAAGACCCCTGGGGGCCAGACGCCTCCCTGCACAGTCACATATAAGCAGAGTTCTTTCATCCTGGGGCTCACTCCACAGGATCGTTTCACTAGCACAATCAGAGTGTCTTGTCACAATGTGGCCCAGGGAGAAGAATTCAAAACCCAGAGAGTTTCTTCTGTAGGAAACCCTAATGGAGCTAGCTCTTTCCTGGGCCTGGTCTCTGTACTCTTTATGTGCATGAAATTTATTTACGTTATCAACAAATTTACTCTTACCCCGATCAAATGTATCCTTGCAGGTGACTCTCCTTCTGTTACCCGGACAGCCTCATCAAACACATTGGCATTGGTCCTGGACAGCAGAGCCACTTGTCCCTTTACATCACCTCTTATGCCACCTTGAGAAGAAAGCACAAAGTCCATGCAAATCAATGTATAGACCACAAGTAGCTTTGGTGAGGAAAAAAAAAAAAAGGCAGAAGTGCAACGGAAAGCCTTACTCTGATGGTTCCCTCCAACCAACGTCTTCTTCCTGACTCTCTTGCAGACATCCAAAATGGTAGCTCCCACATAGGCTATTTCCACACCAAATCTAAAACTCTGTTGGAGAAACAACACAACAAATGCATTTAGTCACCTGCCAAGAGATATGTGAGCTCACTTCTGTCACTGTCAATCCCTCCTGGGAAAAGGACTCGGGATGTCTAAAGACACTTGGACACAAACAGGAGCCTGACAAGTCAAAATTGCTGTTCCTATAACAGCAGCGTTTTCTCCTTTTAAAGACTCACTTTTGCCGGGCGGTGGTGGCGCACGCCTTTAATCCCAGCACTTGGGAGGCAGGGACAGGCGGATTTCTGAGTTCAAGGCCAGCCTGGTCTACAGAGTGAGTTCCAGGACAGCCAGGGCTACACAGAGAAACCCTGTCTCGAAAAACCAAAAAAACCAAAAAAAACAAAAACAACAACAAAAAAAAAAGACTCACTTTTGTTATTCTTAATTAGAGGTCTGTGTGTGTGTGTGTATGTACACATGCATGCATGCGTGTTAACACAGTGTCATCCACAGAAGACAACTGCAGTCGGCCCTCTTAGCACTGGGGTTGCAGGTGGCTGTGACCTAACAGGGGCGCTGGAATTGGAACTGGGCTTCCCTGCAAGAGCACCAAGCACTCTTCACCTCTGAGCCATCTTTCTAGCCCCACTCTCACGGTTTTCTACCTTGGAACCCTAGAACTGTCTCTCACCCAGGTCCCCCCAACACACACACACACACACACACACACACACACACACACGCACACATACCATTTCCCTTTCTTACCATTGTCTCCAGCTTCACTTGACACTGAACTGCTTGTCTCACCTATGTGACCTCTAGCTTCTGTTCTGTCAATTCTGTCTCCCTCTGCCAGATTAATCTTGCCTTCTCAAAGAAGAAATGCCCTGCTCCAAGGACCCTCCACTCTCTGGACAGTGCTTCTCTGCAACGATCCTCTAACAGAAACTGCTAACTTTTTAAAGAAAATCTCCCCTCACCCCTTCTCAAGTCACATCTTGTGGGTTTTAAATTATGCAAAGGTAAAGAGAGGGCAGAGATTTTACCCTTGCCTCCTTAGAGCTCTTCCAACATCAATTTATCACCTCTGTTTGTTACATGAGAATTTTTAGGCTGGGGATCCAGAGTACACATAGGGCACAGAGTGCCTGTTTGACAAGCACAGGCCTTGGTTTCAACTCCCAATAGAACAAAAGGCAAAACCAAAACACTTTAAGTGAGGTATGATGGTACATGGCCATAATCCTTAGTAGTCAAGAGGTTGAGGCTGGAGGACTGTGGGCTCAAGGCCAGCCTGAGACAGACAGACAGACAGACAGACACACACACACACACACACACACACACACACACACACACACACACACACACA
>NW_021604639.1:11553018-11559891 GCF_004785775.1 Grammomys surdaster | reverse complement strand
ACACACACACACACACACACACACACACACACACACACACACACACAGAGTGAGTTCTTTTCTGAAAATATAAGCCATCACTGATAGTCACCACATTTCTCTGCCTTGGCCCATCCGGCCCCCAATCACTCTCTCATCTACCTAACTATGTTCCTATCCTTCAACACTGAGCCCAAGACCGTATTTTCTTGACCACCTCTGCTGGAGGATTCCAAACTTCCACTATTCATTTCTTTTCCCAAGCATCCATAATATAATAAAGCAAGGTATACTGTAGTGAACAGCAATAATGTTGCCTATTTCATGAACGATGTCTATATCTACATCATGAACTATGTCATATAGGTGCAACCAATAGAAGGAAAACATGACTTTCAAACAGGACTTTGCTGCTATAACCTATTCAGAATGAACCATGATCAAATTACTTGTAAAATAAACATTCATACAAGACTGAAAAAACAGCCTTATGCTACCATGTAATGCAAGAGAAAAAATGAATCTCTTTTACATAACTCCAAATACTGTATATAGATGCTTCCAGCACTCCTCTCTCTGTGTGGGCCTTTGCAGCAGAGGAACCTGAGGGCGTCCAGTCTCACTGCATATTGATAATACACACCCTGGAAACCCTGAGACAGATGGCACTTCCGTACCCCTATCTAAAGTGAGAAAAAGCACTTGACAAGTCTCAGCACACTTGACCAGTACTTCTAAAATTGTCAGTGTCATCAAAATCAAGGTTAGATAATATACAATCCTAACACAACAAAAAAATAAAAAAATATGAATGACCCGTGGCTTTAGCTGTGACAGTATACTAACTTGTTGTTTGTGGAAAATGAAATATACCTCCCACAGTGCTGGCACAGTAAAGACTAGGAAGGGAAACAGAATGCTTGCTTATCCGCCTTGGGGCCTGAGGAGCAATACAAGCTCTTACCTGTGTGAGATAGAAGACGTGAGTGTGGGGGACTGTGAATAGAGCGTTCACTGCACCTCGGAAGGTATAGATCTGTTGGTGGGGGTCCCCTACAAAGATCTTCCCACACGGCTGAGACAGAACTATGTTCATGATAGCTGCAACCAAAGAGGGAAATTGAGAAATTTCCTGGCAACAATCCATGCAGCAAAAAGAAACCATATTTAATAAAGAAAACAAATGTAAATTAAGCCAGCCCACGACAAACAATAACATTTTCTTTTCTACACGACAGGCTTTTTATAAAAGGGCACAATTTTATCATGGGCATAGTAATGGTATCTGGTCCTAGGGATACAGATTACTTTTATTCCTGTGTGAATTGATTATAAGAATATATATATAAGCAAATAAAATTTTCCATTCTAATATTACATCTCCAAAATACCTAGAGGGTTAAAATTTTAATACTGTCTATATTCTCTATCAGTCATGCAGCTCAAACTTTCAGTCTAAATCGACTGCTCTTCTCACTCAGCACGAGGCTAGGTCCCTATAACTGAGAAGCCAGCTGCTCAGCATCCTAAGAACAACCTCAGTAAACCATATGGAGGAAGAATAGAATGTACTTCAGGTGTGGGGACAGACAGCTGTTAAAATTTTGGGTCTAATTTCTGAAAGACTGAGAATCATCTGCTCCTCTTCATCACAGATAAGAATAACTTATTCCATGTGTATGTCCTCTTACATAATCATGATCCTTTCTGTATGTATTTGAGACTACTGATGTCCTGAATAGTTTATCACCTGGGGTACAGTCCTGGGCCTCATCCACAAAGATGGCATCAAAAGAGGCAAGCAAAGGTTTGCTCAGCTGCCAGAGTTTCAAATAGCCTAGAAAAAGTAGTAACCAAGAGTCACAACTCATAAGCAAAGCAGTTCCATCCAACAGACACAGGAAATAACCTAATAGGCATAGGAAAGCTGCCTACCATCATGTGTCATTTGGTATGCCTCTTCTTTGCATTCCCCAAGCTTCCGCATGTTGTCCCAAAGTCGGCTTGCTTCAAGGACACCATTCTAAAAAGTAAGCGACACAGGAACCCAAAGTTTAAGACCCTGGAAGAGACAGTACCCTGAGATCACACTTCTGCTTCCACACAGTGAGGTGGGAGCAAAGACATCACCCTAGAACATAGAGGGATCCACCCCTTTCAGTGCTCTCTAGAGTTTTAACCCTGAGATCTCAAGTGCTCAGCGGGTGAGAGGCTGAGGCCCCAGCAGGCATAGCAGAGCAAAGGTCAAAGACCCAACTGTTTTTATAGACTTACTACTGACAATCCCTAAGTTAGTGAACACATTTTCTTTCACAAGCAAAGTCTGTGTAAAACCATAATCAAAAAACTGAAAAGGGATTTCCAATCACTGCATGAGAGCTGAGCTCTTTCAACCTATGGGCAAGTTCTTTCGTGTCTGTTCCCACCTCGTAATGGGAAAACTAAGGTGCATGATACAATATGCACTTGTCTGTAATCTGGAGTACAGGAAGGCTGCTGACGCAGGAGAATCTTGAGTCTGAGGTTAGCCTGGATCACAGAGATCATTTCCCACAAATAAAGAGACACAAACAAAAACCCAGCAGGGCCATTATAAAAGTTAAGGGAGATGCCTGTGAGTGTTCCTCACAGGAGCAGATACCACGTTACTCCTAGTTGTCATGACATACACTTGTCTCACCTACCCGGGTTCAACTTCTAGAAGTGGTTCTGAGGAAATGAAAGACAAGGATCATATCAAGTCCCTCCTCCTGAATACACTGGAGACTCACCAGCTTCTCACTCTGTTCAACCATGACTCTCTGTCCTTGGCTATTTTTGCACCAAATGGGCACATGATCAATAGTTAGCTCTTCATCAGCTGATGCAAAGAAGTTTTCTAAAGTCTTACACACTAACTTGGCCCTTATAAATCCACCTTTTCCTTCAGCAAGGACGGAGTTGACCATGAAGGGCGTTAACTTGAAGAGATTCAACTTCTTCTTCAGCTGGTACCTATAATGAACACATACCCCAAGTGAATGATGTTGCCCTTTGCAGGCATTATGCTATAACTATATCCCTCATTCCTTAACCAACAAGATAATTCCAGCTACCATACACAGGAAAGACGGTTTTAGAAGCCACAATCTGAGCTGGGATAGCCTGCCCTAAACCTTCATGCACTCACAAATGACAACCCAGAGTATACGACTAGTATACAATCAGTCACAACAGATGCTACTGGTTTTAGTATGGTTCATGCTCAAAACAGTCCTTCCGAAGCCCAATAAGATACACACAGTTCCTTCAGCCTTCATGTCCATAAAGATTCAGATACATGGGGGTTTTCCTATTCCCTCTCCCCAGGAATGCCTAAAACTCTTCAGAATTTTGACAGTATTGAATTTCCATGTCTCAATTCCAGAGCAACAAGAATGCCTTCTCAGTGCTAGCTGTGTGTAAACAAAGTGTTTTGGTAGTGTAGACATGTGGATCATCTAAGCTCTTCTTCTAGCTCCTGCTTATACATGGAGAGAACAGCACATTGTCTCAGTGTTGTACAGTGTGATCATAATGACCGTCACATGAAAACAGTAACCACATGACATGACACCAGCACTTGTGATGCTCACTTCCGCCCGACGTGACTGTAGGCCATGGAGTGGAAGGTTTTGCAGATGACATTGCTGGGGAAGACAAGCTCTGCCTGCTTTGCGATGCTCTTGTTGAACGTAACATACAGAAACCTGCTCTGAGACCACTTCTCAGCATACTTGACCAGGGTAGAAGTCTTCCCGGTGCCTGTGGAAGCCAAGAGGAAAGATTGTGACCCTCTGATTAGGTAAATACGCACTAGCATCCCCATTCAGGTCTTTCTAGAGCATATCCTTCCTCTAACTGAAGATTAAGACTGATTTCAATATTGATTAAAGCCGTGCCTTAAAAGGAGTGGGAGACCTCACAAAAGATTAAGGTGGGCTGGGATCTTGATCTCACTGACTTGTTAAGGGTTTGTAAGGATAAAGTAACCACGGTTCCCAGGAGCAAGAACAGCTAGCTGTTGCTGCACACGTGGTTATTCATGTCTCTAAAGCAACGTCATCATGCACAGGGGACTCAAGGACTGCTCTGATCCAGCTAATCAACTTGTACTTCTCTAACAAATATTTCCTGAGTGCTTTTCACATGATCACCTATGTGCCAAGCATTGAGAAACAGTAAAAAGATTACAATCTAGTTAGGAATAAACACCAAGGTAAAACTAGGCAACAAAACGACAGTATAAAGAAAGCACAGGGTGTTTTAAAAAGGAGAAGGAGGAATGAGAGGAGGAAGAGGAGAAGAATAGTAGCAGTAGTTGTAGTAGTAGTAACTAGAAACAAAACAATCTCATGTGTAAATGAGCATCTGAAACCATGACTCCTCCTTCCCAGTCTAACAAGGCTGCTCTGAAGATTCTCATGGAACAGGTAGACACACAGGTATTACAGAAAAGTACATGTGCTGGCCACTTTTACTGTATGGTAAACAGGTACAATCAATTAACAGATTAGCTACATTAAGAATTCAGCAATCTAGTTGGGATTCAAATGGCTAGAAAAGGCCTTCATCAGGAAGCATCAGAAATGCTGAGAATCACCAACACAGCATGGCACAAAAAGAAAGGAGGAGAAATGGGCCAGGGAGGGGAAGAAGGCATCCTGGAGAGACAGCACCCAGCTGATTCTGGTCTGCCGCTTGCTTATTTAACCTAATGTAAACCTCTCTGAACATCAGTGTCTTATAAAATAAGGCCACCTGAGCAACCTCACGGAATGCTGTGGGGACTTACACTGCAGGCCACTGCAGGTGTTTAATAAATGTCACTACCAGGAAAACAGAGTAGAAAAACAGCAGGAAGGGATTATAGCTAGAGAAAATAACACAAGCAAAAGTTCAGATAAGACGCTAAAGTCTTTCTGGACATTCTAAGATCAGGGCACAAGTGACTCCATGTTTAGGAAAGCAGACTGAACCAAAGAGAGACCTTCAAGATATCACCTACAAACTAAAGAGCTACTGAACACAGTTAAGCAGATTAATACAACCTGTCTCACCAGAAGACACTGCTGAATGAGAATATACAATGATAAATGAGGGACTCACCCTACCCTGACAGACTGCATAAAACAATGCCTAGAAACGATTTGGCTAAATAGTAATCCAGTGCAGATAGGCAGTGATAATGGCTGGCTGCTCTGGGGACTGATTAAAGTCATTCCATAATGGATCAAAGTCAGAGTGCTATGGTAGGGAGTGGGACGGACACACACAGCTGAGCAGGCAGAAGCAAGTGTATCATGAACCTGATGATAGATACTCCAGGAACCTGACAGGAGCTCCCTTACCTGCAAATGCCATAATTTTTACCACTTGGAGAGGCTCCATCTTATGGTTCAGAATCAGCTGTTGTTCATGTGTTAGTTGGATAGATGTTTTCTTGCTATAATCATTACAGAAGAAAAATTAGAAAAACAGAAAAGAATTAAAAAGCCCAAGGAACAGCCAGTCCAAACACCAAACAAGCAAACTGGATACATAACAGGTGACCCCCAATATGCCCTCCTAATTGGGCTGGATGTTCTGAAACTAGATTAAGATGCTACTGTATAGCTCAATACATCTACTAAAACCACCAAACTCCAAATGGTTGAAATCTGCACAACATAAATCATGCCTCAGTAAAGTGATCAAAGCAAACACCTCTTGTCCTCACACAAGGGAAGAGTCAAGAAAGGAGTCAAACCGTGTTCGTGTTTATAATCCTAACACTCAGGAGGCTGAGGCAAGAGGACTGTGAATTTTTTGAGTTCAAGACCAGCTTAGGCTGTACACTGAGACTTTGTCTCAAAAAGGAATAGAAGAGCACACACACACCCACATACAGTACATACATACCCTGGCCAGACAGATGGCTCCTCTGTAACTTTGGTGGCCTGAGTACAGGAATTCTCCTGAAGATATAGGCAATAGAAAATGTTGTAGTGAATCCTAATGGGGGAAAAAAGTAGATTTAGAGACTTCCAAATTTAAGTCCTCGCCTATCTCATTTTTCCTTGGATTCATTTCAACTCCTTATCCATTTCCAACAAAGATTATTCCTATTACATTTCATTGGAAAAAAATGCAAAGAAAAGACTTCAGTCTCTGCAGCTGAGAAAAGCACTACTGAGAATCCCAGTCCAGAGAAACATATACTGTCACTATCACATCATGCAAACGACCAGGGCATGCTTTCGAGGAAACAAGGGTATACTATCTGTGACCATAAGAGACATGAAATCAAAACAGCAGAAGCCACTGGAAAGCAAGCATAAACACCATCCTAGTCATCTGAACTCTGCTTAAACAATACAACCTTACTGCCAAATTAAGTCGTCTTTCTGAATCTCAGTTGTTCTTCTACTGAGTTCTTATGCAGTGACATTGGTTTAGAAGCAAGAATAACATTCCCCTTTATAGGTTTCCAAGGAAACTGTGTCTATTAAGAACACCAAAGACAAGATGTCAGACCAGCCACAGTCAACTGCAAAAGCACTCATGTGCATTCTGAGCTCAGACTCGGCACCTACGACACTAACTCCCCAAACAAGTGCTCTGCTCCACTCCAGACCGAGCAGGGCTGACCTCAGAGCATTGCTCTTTTTAATGAAAAAAGATGCATTCAGTAACATTTCAGGGGTTGGACAATCAACTAGATCAACACACCACACTGCTATGAACTCAACTGGGCCCCATTAAAATTCAAAAGCTGAATCCCTAATTCCAAACATGACAGCTGGAAGAAAGAAAGAAAGAAAGAAAGAAAGAAAGAAAGAAAGGAAGGAAGGAAGGAAGGAAGGAAGGAAGGAAGGAAGGAAGGAAGGAAGGAAG
>NW_021604639.1:11545928-11552618 GCF_004785775.1 Grammomys surdaster | reverse complement strand
GTGTGGTTGTGTGTGTGTGGGTGTGGTCGTGGGTTTGGGAGAGGGAGAGGGAGAGGGAGAGGGAGAGGGAAAGGAAGGAAGGAGAGAATTAAGATTCAGTGCAGTGACAAAGCTATGGCTGTGGTCCACTACAACTACCAAGTGTTCTGCGTCCCCTGCCCCTATCTCTCTCGTTGGGATAGAGAAGGTGACTTGGCAGGAAGCCAATCTTCCCTACCATGTTCCTGGCTCTCCAGCCTCCAAAAGGACACGAACACAAATGTCTGTAGCTTAAGCCACTTGGTCTGTGGTACTTTCATGGTGCATACATTTGCTTATGATAACACTGTTCTTCATTTGATCACTTTGGTGGAACCTTACCTAAAGCCTCTTGCCCAGGGCGTCAATGCCATAGAGTGGGCTACAACATAAACCAGCTAGGAAACTGAACCCAGCTTGGAAATAAAGCAGTAGGACCCTGTTGGAGAACAATGCCCTGTACCACCTTACCAAGTATGACAGGGTCACTGATACGTTACTCTTGGGGGTCTCTAATCCCAGGGGACAGTCTTTTCCTGGAGGAGAGGAAACCCTCTGGGTTTCTGCTTCTCTGGGACTGGCTGCAAGAAAACTGCTTACCACCCATACTTGGGATTTAAAGATCTTCCCTCCCATTGTCCCCAGACATCTTCATATCTTGCACTAGTCTCTCCCATATTCAATGAATGCCTGCCACACTGGGCTCTTTCCTGGTACTTACCAAATTGCTTACAATTCTTAGTTCTTAAATTACCTAGTCCTTCTCTTACAATGCTTCTTCCCATAACTCCGAATGGACATTCAGACTTCTGCAAACTCTTTGCTCATGCCATCCAAACTACTGTCCCCCATGTCCCACTCAGTGCTCTGCTCCACTTCCACTACAGCACGCGTCATTCCCTGGTTTCCCTCTCATGTTTGCTTACATACTGCTTGTCTTCTTGCTCTAGGTAAGTTCCTTGATTAGGAATTCCATAGCAGACTCTTGTGCCTGAACAATTCCCAGCTCACTAGGTGCTAAACACGTATTCCTCTGAAAACTGACCTCTGCATATGTTATCTACGTCAAGATAACTCTGAATTAGCAACCAACACTCTAGGCCTTTCTCACATTAAGATAGTCGGTCAGATTCCCATAATCCGCCTGCTCCAAAAGTGAGCAAGGGAGAAAGAAAATGCTAATGTTTTCCTAAGAAAATGTAGCCAGCTGCGAATAAAGTGAAGCATTTCCCCTTCACCTATAGCTTCAACGCTGACCCAAGAACATAGAAACTAGGTGAAGAAATCTTAGCTGACTGGCATAATATTCACAAAGCACTTGAAACTGCATTTCCACAGCCCAGTCCCTGTGGGAGAAAGGAGGAGCTAGGACAAGCTTAGGCCTTGTCATGTTATTGTAGCATCTCCCGTCTGCCAGGACGTTACCTATTGCTGATGTTAATCCCCTTTTCCCTCATGGCATAAAGGAGCACAGCTATGCAGTATAAGGTCTCGGTGACATCTGGCATGGTCACTGTGGAGCTGGGTCTCCTGAGGCAGAAGAGCAGATGCTGGATGTCGTTCACACAGCTGGAGAGGAGCACCATGGCTGCCACCAAGGCCCAGACGTTAATGCCCTTCAAAGAGAGGTACAGGATAGGAGGAGGAGCCCAGACCCAGCCACAATCAGGACTAGGAAGGAAACCAATGACCATCCCCAGCTCATTTTACTGTGTATCTGTAGTAAAACCGTCAATCTCTCTGCCTCTTTCAAATTACCCAGTATGTCAGCAAGGAGAGAGCCACCTTGAGGGCTAGAGAGATGGCTCAGTAGTTAAGAGCGCTTGCTGTTCACGTAGAAGACCCCAGTTCCATTCCCAGCACCAACACAGCAGCTCACAATTGCCTGTAACTTCAGTTCCACAGGATCTCTTCTGACTTCCACAAGCTCCTGCACACATGTGGTGTACAGATGGATGCTTAGATACACACCCACATTAAAATTATATATACATATATATATAATTTTAACATATATATATTGGTTTTGGGGTTGGTGGTGGTGATTTTGTTGCTGTTGAGACGAGGTTTCTCTATGTAGCTCTTACTGTCCTAAAACTCAACCTGTGGGCTGGCCTTGAACTCAAGAGATCCATCTACCTCTGCCTCTACCTCCTGAGTGCTGGGATTAAAGGTATGAACCACCACCGCCTGGTTTATATTGTTTTTTAAAGGCCTATTTTATAAACTAACCCTATCACTCAAAGTGTTAGAGGCTAGATAACTAGAAAATTTTAGAGATTCCTTAACAGAATGAACTAATGAAAGAAGCTACAAATAGGACCTTATTTCTCCATTATGCTACTAAGAGATTCAATCAAAAATTTGAAAATAATCTTCGACTAATCTTAATCACTAACGCAATGAAAAATAATGTCACCATTTCCCAGAGTATCCCTCACGACCTCTCAGTTCACATACCCCAGCAGCTGCATAGAGGTCAGGTAGTTGTTGTCGCATGCACGCCTCAGCCTCCAAAAGTAGAGGGTGATCCCTCAGGCTCCACAGCACCCTCTCAGGGTCGACACTTGGGGAACATTTGGTGGTGGCTGTGTATCTGTAAAATACTCAAGAGATGAGTCCAGAAGGAAGACAACTGTGAGCAAAGATTATGAGAAAGGACTTTGAAAACAGTCTCCCAAAGAAGAGGAACAACACTCACCGTATGAGGTTCAGCACACATAGGTCCGAATCCTTTTCTATGCCATGGCTCGAGAGAATGCCATCCACTTTGCTGACAGCCTGCTCTTCATTGATCAAGTATCGATGATATAGCTTCTTCCAAGGAATGAACTATGCAGTTGAAAAACAAAATGAAATAACATACATGCCATGATTCTCAGAAAGACTGGATCACCAACACAGAAAACCTTCTACCAAGTCAAAAGCAAGTACAGGAGTTCTTAATCCTCCCAATCCAAAGCTGGACAGACCAAAGAGAAACACTGTAGGAACCTCCAATGGAAAACAGGACAACTGGGCCCTGGCTCTAACACAAACGTCCCAGGAGCTGGAGAAACTGTCACTTTAGTTGCCTTATCTAAAGCACCAGGTGAGCAAGTTCTAAAAGCTGTACTGACCTTAAGTCAACAAATGTCACATGACAAAAGGAAGGCATTATGAAATGACAATGCTACCCGGTGCCGTTTTCACTAAGATGTGATAACAGAGCAAGTAACACATGTAGTAACATGATACACATGTAGTTACACGAAGCAAACACTGACAGAGCAGAAGGAAGAGCTAGTAGATGTGTAAGGAGATGTTGGATTTAAACAGCACTGCAAACTACTGAGCCTAACAGCACCATACAGATGCTCCATCCAACAGCAGCAAAACCCATACTCATCCCAAGCCACAATACGTTGGATCATTTATTGGGTCACAAAGCCAATCAAATAAAATGGCTGAAGTTATTTCATGAATCTTTTCAGTGACAACATGAAGACACTATAAACCAAGGCAGCAGGAAAGTTGAGCTACCCACAACTTAAATCAGGCATTCCTACTCTAGAGATAAGGGGGCACCATGTAGCTGAGGCTGGTCTTGAACTCATAATCCTTCTACTACCACCTTCCTAGTACTGGGATACAGGCATATGTCAGTGCATCTGGCTATACAGTGCATGCTTAGAATATCCATGGGTCAAAGAAGAAATCATAAAGCACCTTAAGACAAGTAAAAACAAAGACACAACGTAACAAAACTTACAAGACACTGTAAAAACAGTCATCAGCAAGCCCACAGTTAAGACGCTTCTTTTTAAAACAGACAGGGAGCATTCAGTAGAGTATCTGTGGTCCATCATTTGCCTAGAATGTGCAAGGCATAGGTTCAATCCCTAGCACTAAAAGAAAAGATCTGAAAAGAACAGACTACCTTCACACCTCAAAAAAAAAAGGAAAAAAGGAACTAAAGTTCAAATTAGCAGAAGAAAAGAAATTACAAAGAGCAGAGCAGACGTGGGCACAAAAGTGCTTCTCTGTAACCAGGCTGAGACGGCAGAAGCAGGAGGATGGACAATCTAAGCTACCCTGGGATACATAGCGAGACTGCATAAAAATCACAAATAACAGTAATATAATAATTAAAAACTCTCAGCTAGACCAACTAAAAAAAATGAAAGGGACAGTAAAATGAATGCCACAGAAGTAAAAGAACTACAAGGGGCAAAAATGGATAAATTCCTAGAAACACACATCCTACCAAGCCTGAGGAACAGGAACAGAATGACAGAAAGATAATGAGTGAAAAACAGCATCAAAAAATCAAAACTTGCATCAGAGAGAAGCCCAGGACCAGATGGCTTCACTGGGGAATCCTACAGAACATTTAACGAACAATCAACACCAGCATGCCTCAGGCTCTGCCAAAAGACTGAAGAGGAGGGAAAAGTGCCAAATTCCTTTGGTGTGGCCAGCACTGCCATAACATGAGAGTGAGACACAGATGCTACGAGAACCTGCAGGCCATGGAATCACAGTGGATGACTGAAAATGCCCTGCTGCTGCCGATGACCAGAATGACATCACTGTAACATTTTAGGAGAGAAAGACAAGATTGGATATGGTCCTAAGAAATCTTTGTAACCAAACCCCTTCCTTATCTACACCCCTACAAAGCTCAGCCCGTACAACAGTTTGCCATTTAGTTGACAGACAATAGTGTAAGCAAGCAGGGCTCACTCTAAACTCATAAAGACATTGTTCTGAAACCAGGAATTAAGATGCCATAGTGGAAAGCTAGTGACATTTCTCCTGACCTCTTTTGTACTTAGAAGAAAAATTTAGCTTTCCTCCTTTGGGGTGTATGAAGGTCAGTGTATGGGTGGCTGAGATCTAAGATAGAGAGATTTAGTGTGAAGGCTGTACTTAGCAGCTAGGCAGCTGTCACTATGCCACAAAATAACATACTAATTGTACCACAAATGGTACTGATAGTGTTAAGGAAAAGAGAAAGAAAATTCAAGAGTCATGAATGTGCTAAGAAAATGTCCAAAGGACGGTCTCAAGACTAAGCTAAACAGCATCACGCTGGTTATAGTTTGAAACACAAACTATAAAGATTATTAAAACTCAGACAAAGCCAGGCGGTGGTGGCGCACGCCTTTAATCCCAGCACTTGGGAGGCAGACACAGGCGGATTTCTGAGTTCGAGGCCAGCCTGGTCTACAGAGTGAGTTCCAGGACAGCCAGAACTACACAGAGAAACCCTGTCTTGAAAACAAAAACAAAAACAAAAACAAAAAACAAACAAAAAAACCTCAGACAAAATAAGAGAAAAATGATATTTCTACAGGGAGCAGATACCTGCCTCCCTGACACACAGAGGACAGTCTGAGCAAAAGCCCTTTCCTAGAACAATTAGGCAAAAAGGAGAGAAGGCAGGAAAACAGGCAGTGGTTCTCTCTGCCCAGTCTGTGCACAGAAAATGAAGTATTAAGTTATCCAAAGAGGGAAACGAAAGACGGCATGGAAGACAATGGATTACTAAAACCAAATACAGTAACATAATTACACTAACAGAAGCATAGAATGGCAAAGAGGAAGTGATGAACCTCAATGGGACAGGATGGGAAGGCATAGTTTGTACAGTAAGAAGTCTTGCAGAACAAGAAAGACGGTAATGGACATAGAGTGACCATAATCCAAATGGGATGAGTGATTATACCACATGGTGCCAAACATACGCAGTCTATGGTCAGGGCACAGCAAATCATGTGCTTTAGATAAAAGCAGTCACGTGAGAAGAAGGAAGGAAGGGTTCTGGAAGATTTGGTGAGGCAAGCCTGAATGGCCCCAGATGCCTGGGGAGTCTGTACTTTATTTATGAAGCAAACAGAAACCACCACTTTGAAAAAGGTCCTCTCCTCAGCAATCTGCATTAAGTGAAGCTAATCTGTATGCTGTTTGAGGACTGAGCACTGAACTTACCAGCGGGTCATTGATTATTTCCCTCCACAGGTGGCACACCAGGCTGAGGTTCCAATAGAGGTCCTCCACTGGCAGGAAAGCAAAGATGTGCCTCAGGACTTCACTTGGCAGCCTGCAAATGTGGCTGGGCACTTCCTGGCAAGGCAACGTTCCAAGAAGCCCATAGTATGAATCAGGCAAGGGATCAGGACCAATGTCCTCAATGTCTTGGCCAGCTTCTCCAGGCACTGGAGAGCACTGTGACAAACCATCCTCTGCTTCTTGCCTGGCCTCCCTAAGCCTTGCACACGATGGGTACAAACGATGGCGTGGTGTCTTTTTAGTAACTCCATCCCACTGGCCACTCTCTGTGGCTTCATCAAAGGAGTGAGACCGCTTCCTGGCAGGCTGAGCAGATCCTGATGAGCCCAGCCTCACCTCTCCATTGTCGATCTGAGGCAGGGTACAACTGCTGTCTGCAGGAAAAATCATATCATCCTCAGAGTCCTGACAGCTGTCCTGGCCAACAGAATTGCTCTTGGCCATGTCATTGGTACAACGATGGTGGCCAGCTAGGAAGAACTCAGAAATATATCTCTGACATCCTCGACCTGTAGAGAGAACCCAATAAAGAACAGAAAGAAAAAAATTTAGTGACTGCTAACCCACTGTAGACCCAAATAATACAATCTAATTATCTATGCTAACAGAGAAGAGACA
>NW_021604639.1:11517558-11545918 GCF_004785775.1 Grammomys surdaster | reverse complement strand
ATATACATGGTCAGACACTGGACGCCTGAGTGGGCAGACGGACAAGAAGACTGCTCATATCCCCATAGCAGGCACAATGCAGCTCTCTGGCTTGGTCCCACAACAGCAATTCTTTTTTTTTTTTTTTTTTTAATTTTTTTTTTAAAGATTTATTTATTTATTATATATGAGTACACTGTAGCTGTCTTCAGACACACCAGAAGAGGGCATCAGATCTCATTACAGATGGTTGTGAGCCACCATGTGGTTGCTGGGATTTGAACTCAGGACCTCTGGAAGAACAGTCAGTGCTCTTAACCACTGAGCCATCTCTCCAGCCCCCACAACAGCAATTCTAAGTTTGCATGAGCAGAAAGAAACATGCTTTTCAGGTCCAGAAGTATCTATTCTTCATCTGACTCTGAAAATAAGTTTATTTTAATTTTATTTCCCATGGTGAATCTGTCATTTTCAAAACAAAGAGCTGAAATTTTCTCACTTTATTAGCACAATCCTGTCTCTTCTTCACATGTGCTCAGTAAGCACTTTCTAAGGACCTTTACTTTTGAGAAGACTATGAAATGATGTTCCCTGACCTCACCACCTAGAGAACAGAGCCCAAACAATGGTGATCTCAAACATCAGTATCAATATGTAACAATGTGTACAGTTCCTTTCTAAATGGTAAAGCCAAAACCCTTACTTTGAAAAGAAAGAATGGACAAAACCAGAATTAGCCTTTAAATGAATTAATGGACTTAAAAAAAAAATGTCTCCGGGCGGTGGTGGCACACACCTTTAATCCCAGCACTTAGGAGGCAGAGGCAGGCGGATTTCTGAGTTGGAGGACAGCCTAGTCTACAGAGTGAGTTCCAGAACAGCCAAGACTACACAGAGAAATCCTGTCTCGAAAAACCAAAAACAAACAAACAAACAAACAAAAAAATGTCTCGCTGGGGAGAGGAAACATCAACTATAATTGCTTCCAGAGCAATTTAAGAGACCAGAGTTTCCTTTCAGTAAGGTCTGGATAAATCTGGATATTTCCTAGTTGACAAAGCCAGTCATACCAGCAATGAAAACAGCACCAAAGCACTCAGCCTCAGAGGCATGAGGAACTAACGAGGTAGGTGAGAGGTTCACTTATCCACAGACAAGCTATGCATCAGAACTTGTAACTAAGTCTGAAACACCCTCACAGAATGGTTAAACAGCATCCAAATTGAGAAATATGGATTATTTAAACTAGACTGGATTCTGAAATTAGGTGTATTAAGAGGAAAAAGGAAATCTAAAACATTTTAAAGTATGTATCTGCACAAGAAATTTGTCTGATATAAAGAGAGGTGACAAGAAAAATCAAACTGCTAGAAGCTGACTTTCACGTATTAATGATATCGAAATTGAAGAAATTAATTAAAACCTGTATTTGATCATTACATATTATACACTATAAAATTATCACACTGTACTCCATTAATAAGGACAAATACTGTGTGCCAATCAGTCCGTTACAGTAATAGGGAAACACTTTAATAGGCTCTGAGAAATAGCTGTGACAAGATAGAAGATCATCATGTTGAAGAATACTAGCTCAAAAATACATATTCCAGATGATCTGGAGAACTAAAGCCTGGTTACAGACAAGGCTTACTGAGACAGCCTGGGTACCAAGGAACAAGGGGCACAACTGATGAGGCACCGGGAGAAGCACAGGCTGTAATCACAAGACACTCTGGAGGCTGAGGCAGGAGGATCACAAGTTTACGGCCTGCCTGAGAAGCTTCATGAGAGCTCCATCTCAAAATAAAAGCAGAGAGAGCTGGGGTATAGCTTCCAGTACAGTGCTAGCCTAGCACACAGGACCAGGGTTCAATCCCCAGTACTCAGTACAACCAAAATAAGATAGTACACTGCAGGGAGGAACCTTAAAGGCAAATGATGATGCTGTGGGTCTCCTGACAGATAATAAATCATGGTGCCTGAAGACTGGATGACTGCAGAACACTGAGAGTGCTCCATGCCTTGTATTACTTCATAATTAGCTATGCTAATTATATAGGCCTACTTGGGCTCTAACATTAGAGGAGGACAGAATTTCAATGGAAAACATACAAATAATGAATACAAGTGTCAACCTATTGTAACAGATCAGGAAAATCAAGCGGTGACATTTACAAACACTTATATGAAACCAGAAGACATTCAAAGGCACACTAACCACAGATTTTGAAACAGAAGCCGTACCTCTATTCCGTCCTTTTGTTCTGGGTCTAGGATAGAGACCATGGTTAGGGTCTCTGTTTGTCCATCTCTGACTGAAGGGCTGAGTCACAGACAAATGACTCTGGGCCAAATGCTGGCAGTCAACCACTGTAAGATGCTTCCTCTTAAACCGTCTCACTGTTTTGGAAACAGGAAGAAATGGAAGTACTTGTTAGTTCTTTCCAAACACAGAGGCTCGCCAGTGAGTTATACTCAAGTTATAGAAAAATACTGAGGATTGGATTTAAAGACCACCATAACCAGCCGTTCTTTTCCCTGTAAAATGACTGTATTAGTTTAATGTCTAAGTATATCTCTCTTAGAATCTAAGAACATTTATGGCCACCAAACCCTTGAACACACCCAATTGTTAAGCTTGCTTAATACTTACATAGGAGAATTTTTGTTGTTGGGTATTTTTGTGGTTTGGGTTTTCTGAGACAGAGTTTCTCTGTATAGCTTTGACTGTCCTGGAACTCACTCTGTAGATCTACTTGTCTCTGCCTCCTGAGTACTGGGATTTAAGGCGTGTGCCACGACACTCCAGTTAGATAGGAGAGTTTAAAGCAGCCCTCCAAGATGACATTTTAAGATCCTAAAATGACTTCTTTTATTTATTTAAAATGTTTAAAGTTATAGTTTATAGAAGCTTTGATTATGAAATATTCCAAAAAAGTTGCCCAGCCTATAATAAAGACAAACACTGCACACTGGCTCTCATAGGTGGATCCTCGATTTGAACCTTCAGATCAGTGTCTCTAATTTAGAGTCTGTAGAGGTCAGGAAGCTAGAAAGGGCCCAAGAGAGGGACCAAGGAAGAAACCTTATGGGGTGACAGAATGTGCTACAAAAGAAATCACCATTAATGGATAACAGACTTAGAGACTTTCCCAGCCTTCATTTAAGCCACGTTTATACAATAATCATAGGAAACTGAGTTGGCTATAACTTCACTCTAAGAATAAAAACTTATTTCTTGTTTTCTTGCTTTTTGTGTGGAGATAGGATCTTACAATGTTGCCTTGGCTGGCCTGAACTCAGACATCCTCCTGTCTGCCAAAACGAAAAATTTTACAGCTTACTTTCTATCAATGGAATGAATTAAAACTACTTCTTTTATATCACAACTTTAAAAAAGACAAGCTTGAGAACCTGAGTTCAGATCCCCAGAACCTACATTAAGGAAGGTGGGGTGGAGCACAGAAGCTTAGGTCTGTGGTCCTAACCTGGGGAAGCTAAGACAGGAAGATCCCTGGAGCTTGCTGGCGAGCCTGTCTAGCCAAATCAGCAAACTCTAGGTTCAGTGGAGACTGTGTCACAAAGTAAGGTAGAGAGTGATGAGTGAGATATCTGACATCAACATCTGGTTTATGTGAATACATGTATTGTCTCTCTCTCTCTCTCTCTCTCTCTCTCTCACACACACACACACACACACACACACACACACACACGGCACTGAAATATAGGGCAGAGAGAGTGATAAAGCACTTTGCCTAGCATGCACAAGCCATGCAACCCCAGATTCAGGAGGTGTGTATGTGTGTGTGTGTGTGTGTACACTCAGTGGGTATACATATTAAGGCCCTGGGTTAGTATCAATATATAATACTGAGTATAACTACAGATCATGCTTTCTGTGACTATTTCTGCTCAGCACCCAATCAGTTGAGAAATAACCCATCTATTTTCAGGTAATTCTTTGAAGTTTTAAAAATTAAAACTCCATGAATACTATAACATTTCTAAAAAATTAATTGCATACACACTAATGTCAAAAAGGATGCTGGAGACCTTATGGCCATCTCAATTCAGAAGACACAGCACTACCATGTTAGACACCACAACAGAATGTACACATGGCTCTGATGAAGGAAGTGCTGGGTAGCTCTGACTCAGGTTAGTCAGTTTTATCTTAAAAGTGTCATTGATTAATGAGAAAACACAGAGAAATGTCAAAATCATATGTAAAGTTATCTATCTACTTTTCCTGTTTAGCAAAGCTTATCAAACTTGAATAAAACATGGAAATATGAAAACAGGAAGTACAGAGCAGGCCAACTGCAGCCAATCCTGTGTTCCTAGAAATACCTTTAACCACAGTAAGCATTAAATCTCAGTCACATACTTAGAATGGAAAAAAATCACACATTTAAAACTAGTACTTGGGAAGCAGAGGCTGGAGGGGTTTGATGAATTCAAAACTAACCTAGTCTACATATTAAGCCCAGACTAGCCATGGTTACATACTAAAACTATGTCGCTAAACAAACAAACAGCCGGGCAGTGGTGGCGCATGCCTTTAATCCCAGCACTTGGGAGGCAGAGGCAGGAGGATTTCTGAGTTCAAGGCCAGCCTGGTCTACAGAGTGAGTTCCAGGACAGCCAGGGCTACATAAAGAAACCCTGTCTCGAAAAACAAAAACAAAAACAAAAAAATCACATATCCTTTCAACTTCCAGTTTTGTAAATATCCTCTGCTTTTGTTGAAACCTCTGTTGTTCACTAAACATCAAGCTGTATGCACCTAGAAGGAAGCAAGGAAATGAACTTCTCTATATTAAAAAAGTTAGGCTGGGCAGCGGTGACACACGCCTTTAATCCCAGCACTCTGGAGGCAGAGACAGGCAGATCCCTGTGAGTTCAAGGCGATCCTGGTTTACAGAGCGAGATCCCGAATAGCCAGGGCTTTTACACAGAGAAACCCTGTCAAAAAAAACAAAAAACAAAAACAAACAAACAAACAAACAAACACAAAAACCTTGATTTTTTTCTATAAATTTGAGAGTAACAATAAATATAAATTCTGATTGTTATTTAAAAATAAGACTTTAGCCGGGCCGGGCGTTGGTGGCGCACACCTTTAATCCCAGCACTTGGGAGGCAGAGGCAGGCGGATTTCTGAGTTCGAGAGTTCGAGGCTAGCCTGGTCTACAGAGTGAGTTCCAGGACAGTCAGGGCTACACAGAGAAACCCTGTCTTGAAAAACAAAAAAAATAAAAATAAGACTTTACAGCATGGGCTGGAGAGATGGCTCAGTGGTTAAGAGCACTGACTGCTCTTCCAGAGGTCCTGAGTTCAAATCCCAGCAACCACATGGTGGCTCACAACCATCTGTAATGAGATCTGATGCCCTCTTCTGGTGTGTCTGAAGACAGCTACAGTGTATTCATATATAATAAATAAATAAATCTTTAAAAAAAAAAAAAAAAAGAAAAAGACTTTACAGCAGGCAAGATTACTCAGTGGGTAAAAAACACTTGCCATGCAAGCCTAACAAACTGAGTTTTATTCCCATAATCCATGGTGGAAGAAGAGAACCAACTCTTCAGACTTATCCTTTTACCTCAACATGTACTTTGTATGTTCATGACATGGCATGTACACATTCATACTTACACAAACATACACTATGTAATTTTTTTTCAATGAGACTTGATATTTTACCTCTCCTGTTCAGACACTTGCATATTATACACAAAGCCTAACTCCTAATTGGCTGAAATCAGGAAAGCCACAAGGGCCGTTCTCAAGTACAAACACATCTTCCAGGGACAGCTGCTGGCTTCTAACCTGTAACTCAACTGACCTGAGATCCAAAACAGAAATCTCTCTGCTTAACTCTCAATACATCTAATTGCTTCAAAGCCGACATGCACAGTGCCCAGAACTGATGATATCAGAACAGTTACCACTAGCCTAAAGATATCTCACATAAACTGGCCTGCACAGGATACGCTTTTATGGTTAAAATCACCAAGAAGATAAGCATTACTCAATTTATATAATCTAGGACCTTGGGACAAAATGCTCAGCTGAGCTGAATAAATGAGATAATAGAAATCTTCTGAAAATCAGTGAAAGAAACATAACCAATTATCACATTCAACTCAGTTAAGAATTCTGATGCCTACCAAGTCTACAACACAATCTCTGATTTATATGACTTGAGCAATAGCAAACAGGCCAATAGATTCCTCTACATCTGTATACATGTGTATCTAAAAGCAACCTTGGGATATTTCTGTAAAACATGTAAGAATGGCTTCATCCAACCAACTAATTAACAACAATGCCCTAATTAAAACAGAAAGCTAAGGCACTGATAATGACTATAAACTAGACATATGTCTTAATCATATGCCTAAGAATCAAAGCACATGTGTGCTTCAAGCTAAGCAAGTCATTTGCCCTTTCAGTGCTGCTCCCTCTGCATGCAGCACAGTGGCAGAAACATATTCTAGGGGGACTGACTGAGTGCTTGTGTGTTCTCCAAATTCTTATGTTGAGATCCTAACCACCAATGTAATGCTATTAAGAATCAGGACCAACCAGATGTAGTGGTGCCTGCTTGTAATCCTGGGTTTGGGAGGGAAGGACAGAAGTCAGCCTTGGCCTCAAAGTCAGTTCAAGTTTGTCTTAGGCTACATGAGACCCTCCCTCTCCAGGGAAAGTGAGATGGAGAAAGGGAAGAGAGAGAAGAAGAGGGAGAGGGAGGGAAAGAGAGAAAGAAAGAGAGAGAGAGAGAGAGAGAGAGAGAGAGAAAATGAGGATATACCTGGGTAATTAGGTCATAAGAGTGGAAACATGAGTAGGGTTAAGATTTTATGAAAGAAAATCCAGGGCTCAGAGATGCAAGTTAGACATAAAAGTAAAATAACTGTCTACCATGTGCAAAGCCTTGGGCTCAATCCCAAAACCACAGAAACAAAAGCAAACAAGAAATCCTAGCTTGCTCCCCTGACACTTCAGTCACACGAGGACACAGTGAAAAGACAGCCATCTATGAACCAGGAAGCAATCCTTGACCAGACACCAGACAGGTAAGGGTTTTGATCTTTGGCTTTCCAGCTTCTAGAATGTAAGAAAATAAATGTGTTCTTTATAAACTACCTAGTTTGTGGCCTTTTGTTATGGAAACTAAGATGGACTGACAGTGCATGTTTGATACACTGCATGGGTGAAGGGTAGGCAAGCTCTTCACTTTGACCATGGCTATACTGCTGACTTGTTATTCTTGAGTTGACACAAGCAAGAGTCATCTAGGAAGAGGGATCCTCAATCGAAGAACTGCCTCTATCAGACTAGGTTGTGGGCACATCTGTAGGTCATTTTTTGATTGCTAATTGATATGGAAGGATCCACAGTCCCACTGTGAGTGGTCCCATCTTCAGCATTAGAAAGGTAGCCATCATTGAGCAAGTCAATGAGCAGGCATTCCTCTGATCTCTGCTTCAGTTCCTGCCTCAAGCTCCTGCCATGGCAACCCCTGAAGAAAACCTCTGAAACAAACCCTTTCCTTTTGGTTATGTGTTTATCACACCATAGTAAAATGACCTGAACAGTGGCCTAAGGCATCTGGCGCAACTTCTTTCCTTAAGCTTGTCATCTGGTGGAGACTAGATCCTTGTCAGCTTATCTTGGACTATATTCACTACAAAGCCTCTGACTCCAGAGACTACAGCTCATTATCTAACCCTCAAGTGCGTAGCACAGCACCACCACAGCAGACAGTTACTTATCTGTTGAACAGGAAGTTCCTGACTATAGTCACCAGTTAGGCTTTCATTTGCATTGATTCATTTTTTACTTTTTATTAAAAGTCAATTTATAAAACAAGTCACAAATCGTGAAACTCCAGGATTTTGTGGCACAGGCTATTACCCCTCCTCCTCCTTAGCATAAACCCTCTGCACTTCTTGGTTCTGATGCAACTGGTCTGGCTTTAAGCCTAGGCCCTTACCAATGCGGAGCACATAAGATGTGTATCTTGTGTGTTCCCATTTTCCCCACACCAAATTAAACAAGCAGCTGATTCCCTAGGATGCCAATAGAACATTCTAGACTATGATGTGGCTTTGTGTTCTAAGGACACCCTAGGGAAGAATTCTCCTAGCAGCCTGAGTACTTAAGATTACTGCTTTAAAAAGAACCTCCTCCACCAAACACCCATGTGCATACACAAACACCCATGAGCTACCACCACCTGGATCCTTTTTAGATTGTTATGTAATTAAAAAAAAAATAAATAAAGTTCTACCATTCGGTCATTCTATGTTTGGAGCTATTGGTTATTGCAACAAACGTTATGCTAATGATTCCAGGATTACTTGAAATTGGCACCAAATAATCTCTTTGTCCCTGTATCTTTACTAAATAGAACTCATGCTAAAAAATCCTCTAGAACTTACAATTTATAGACCTACATAGACAAGATGAAGACAGTAATTTCTTACAACTCTTGGAGAAGCTGATTATTATTAACTAACTGCTCTTAAAAGTAGAAAACAAACAAACAAACAAAAAACCAAGCCAACTTCCTAGTACAAGGTTCCTCACTGGAGAGAATACTGCTCCAAACTCAAATTTAACTTTGCTAATTAGATAATGTGCCACTCTACCTTTCCTTGTTAGCTTCCCTACAAGGTCCAAACAATTCTCTGACAGATGGGCTTTGAAGATGTGCAGGTAGACAGGCGAGGTACTGTGTGACAGAGTCCATTATTACTATGACTGGTATCTGAAAAGTCCAATGACAGCCAGTGAAACTGAGAGTCCAGATAAATACGGCCAACTGTGCTATCTCTCAATTCTAGTGTTGTAAGTTGCAACTCAAGCCAGGAAGTACTTAGCAGTGATACAACCACTCTGCACATTTCTGAGACACTTATAATGCTTTCATAAATGTCTATTAAAGGATACCTTACATAGAGTATTGTTTTAATATATATTTGTTATATTAATACCAATTATTTATATAATGACAATTTGTTTTCACTCTGAGGCTAAACATTGTAAGGTACATAGGAAAGAGAAATGAAAAATGTATTTCTACCCAGCATCCTCTGTTTATAACCTCATAAATAACTGCTAATTAAATGAAAAGCTGCCTTCTACAGTTGGGCTGTGGTGGCTTCAACTATCTCACAGCTCCTTAGGCTCCTTACAGCCCACAGCCTGCTTTACAGCGTTTGCAGTGCCTTCCCTAAGTTCTCATTTCATCTGCTTCAATTAAACCGGAACTTAGAAAAGACCTGCTTCAAGTCACTACTTAGCTCCCAAGCAATAGAACCAGGGGCTGAAGAGAGAGATCAGTAGTAAGAGCCCTTGCTGCTCCAGGAGAGGACCAGAATTCAATTCCCAGCATCCATGTGTGGGCAGCTCACAATGGCTTGTAACTCCAGCTCCAGGGGGATCAATAGTTCTTCCCAACACTGCAGGCTATACACACTCTGCTATACACATATGCACATGAATCTCAATCTTTTTTTTTTTTTTTTTTTTAACTAGTAACACCAGCAGAAGAACTTGGCTTTTCTGACTACTTGGTCTGGTGTGTTTTCGACTTTAACATTCTGCCTTTCTAGGTCCGGAAAACTTTACAGGAGGTTGGAAAAATGGCAAGTTAGTGGAACATAAAGATATATAACTAATCCCAGCACTCGGGGATTTTGGGCCAGCATGGATGGAAAACTTTACTAAAAACAAATACCCTCAAGTTGAATTCTCTCTTTTTTTTTTTCTCAAGTTGAATTCTTATAGCACTTTAAAAAAACTGTTATATGTCACAATCAAAGATGGTTACTAGCAAATACTCAGAAAAAATGAACTGTAAGAGAAATGTCACTGTGCAATCTATAGTATAGACTCAGAATGGGAAAAAACTTCTAAATATTTTGTCCCCATTTAACTCTAAGGAAAACAGACAAACACACATCAAACACAGAAAGAGTGGAGAGCTGGTTCTCATTCCTCTTTCTGTCATTCAGTCTTCAAGGAAAGACCTACCGCCACTTCCTGCTTCTCTACACCCAAAGGACACATCAGTTGGCCCAGTCTTTGCTGTGGAGAGCGTGAAGGGGAAGGACCCTGGTATACATGCATCAGGAGGCCAGTTCAACCTCAGGTGTCATTTCTCAGAATCTGTCCTGCTTCTCTAACTGGGCCTTGGAGCTCACCTGATTCAGTTAAGACTAGCTGGCTGGCAAGCTCAGGCACCTGCCTTGTCTCGAAATGCTATTACGAGGCACGCATGCTCATGCAGGTGTTTTTTTTGTTGTTGTTGTTTTTTTAATGTGGTGCTAAGGATCCAAGTCAGGTCCTAATGCTTGACTGGCAAGCACTTGACCAATTGAGCCATCTTCCCAGTCCAGCAGCACCAACTACTTTCTTAAGTGTAGCACCCATTTATTACTGCAAGAAAAGACAGGCTTGACTGTTCATTCTGTGTTCCTCAGACAGAATGACAGAAAACAAACAAATAAATGAAAAATCACTATTTACTGTCCACAATGTATCTTTATGTATTTGAAAACCATTTTCTATTATTTATTCACTCATTCCTCAACCTCTTCATTTTTCTACCATATCCCAGATTTACTATGAACTCCATGAGGGCTTTCCTTATGGTATCCTTGTTGCTAATGCTATTTTAGACGTTGGAGAGCATACAAAAATAAGTAAGCCTGACCATAAGGCAGCTACCAAAACAAACACAAATTGCTAAACATACAGCAATCCAAGCGCTACATAAATATACACATAAGGGCCTATGGTAGTAAATATAATTAGGACTGTTAGAAGAATCTCCATAAAGAGATGTGCCTTAAGTGATGAACAGGATTCAGTTAGGCACAAGAAAACGATATGAATAAAAACAAAGGAATGGCAGAATGTGTGACAGAAAGGTTTCCTTTCTTTAGAACAAATAGCTAACTGACAGGCAATGAAAACTAACAAGGCTGGAAAATGAACTTGAAGCCAGAGACTACAAGGGTCCTCTTACATACTGCTGAAGACATTGGCCTTTACTGCATAGGCAATTCAGAGTAACATGCTGTTTTCAAAAGCAAGGCCATTACACAACCAAGTTTAGACAGACATGGAGATAGTCAGCAAAACAAATCCGAAAGTCATGGTACCAAGCTAGGCAAGAATTGGCAGAAGTTGAATAGCAAGGACAGGTGCGTATCAACCAGGTGTGAAGACCAAGAGAAAAACGAAGGACAACTGACTCCACTTGTGGAACATGAAGAGAGCCGACATCATTAGCTATGTTAAAAAGCAAAGGAAGAAATGGCTGCTTTAAATCATTTTTCACACACTGAAAGGCCTAGAAGTTTCAGTTTTAAAAATAATTTTTTAGGGTTTCCTCTTGTGGCTTTGTTGTTGTTGTTTTGGTTGGTGGTTGGTCTGCTTTGCTTTGCTGAGGTAGATGCTAAGCTAACTAAATGCTAGGCCGATCAAGTGTGTGCCATCATGTCCAGATTATTTTAAGAGGTTCTGTAGAATACCCAGTTAAAGCTACAGAGAGTTCTATGAAATGTAAAAATAGTCTTCAAAGAGCACACAAATGACCACTGACAACGTAAGAGCTGGCTTTGGTGATAAATTTCTAGAAGCTTTGTCAAAACCAAAACAGCAAAGACAGAATCTAAATTTGTCTAAAGTCAAGTCAGCCTGGGAGGAACAGATAAATATAAGGGTGTGTGTGTGATAGTAACACATTTGAAATTAGAATTCAAATACTTTTATGTATTCACAAGTCAGGAAACATGTTAAAGAACTGATTCAACAACGACATCCAAGTACCAAAGATCCATGAAATACAGCAAAAGTTAGATCAAAAAATCTCAATTCCGTTGACAGTTACAAGGGAATTGAGATAGTAAAGGCCTCAAACTCCAAAGACCTTCACTTAAGAAATAGGCAGCTCGCCGGGCAGTGGTGGCGCACGCCTTTAATCCTAGCACTTGGGAGGCAGAGACAGGCGGATTTCTGAGTTCGAGGCCAGCCTGGTCTACAGAGTGAGTTCCAGGACAGCCAGTACTATACAGAGAAACCCTGTCTCGAAAAACCAAAAAGAAAAAAAAACAAAAAAAAAAACAAAAAAAAAAAAACAAAGAAATAGGCAGCTCAACCAGAGAGAAAAGCAGTGGCCCTATGCATAAACTTAAAGCATAAATACCCACCCCTCTCCAAAAAATCACAAGGGGTACAGGGTAGGTTCACAAAAAAATATCTAGTTTCCCAAAGGAAAACACAGACCAAAGTAAATTCATAAAGCAAAAGAGAGATTGAATCTTATTTGAAATACCAATTAAATTCCCAATATCATCCTTTTGTGAACCAGGGTTCACGGTTTTGTGTAAAGGACAGGAAACATAAGAGATATACAGCAAGAAAACGTGAAATCATTTGTAAGGAAGGAGTAGGTAGCCCAGACTAGCCTCGAACTTAAGGACCTCTTGCTTCATTCAGTCTCCCAAGCGTTAGAGACTTAAAACCATGCAAAGCAGCAAAAAGTTTGAAACTATCAGATGCGTCAACTTTCCAATTCGTGGTAAAAAATCACTAACTTCATTAGGCCTCGATGTCCTTCCTTGGCTCTAAAACCTGAATGCTACCTATAGGCTGCTTATGGAATAGACAATGTCACGCTCTTAGTGAACCAGAATGTAGTGCCAAAGGCAAAGAAACTGTTTTAAGCCTGGCAGCAGTGACTTCCATTTTACTCCCCAAACAGAAACACCATTAGGTTAAATGTCTAGTTCCTCGAAAGGTAGCCAACAAAGCTTGCTCGGATCTCAAAGAGACCTCCAAAAAGCCCCCAGGGTTTCTCGAGTCCCCTTAATCATCATCACCTGTTCAGATGAGGGGGTAGGAGACGACCAAGGCAAACACAAACATCAGGAGCAGCATACAATGACTCGCCCAAGGTCAAAAGCATTACAGTGGAGACAAGCCAAGCTTGCCAGCAGCAGAGACTACATCTTCTCAGGTGCTGCCCCTTCCGGAGCCTCAGGGAGCGGCGGAGGGATGGGGGTCTGCAGAGAGCTTCCGGCCTCCTCTTGCAGGCCCACTCCAGACCACCGCGGGCACGGCCAGCTCCTACACCCACCCTCAGCTAGGGCCCCACCCCCGAGGCCAAGACCCCTGCGCGGGGCCCGCACAATATGAAGTTTGCCCGGCTCGCACCCCACGCCAAGTCCACGGTCTCACGCACTATGGCGGCCCGGCCCAGGACCCCGGCGCCGACACCACCCGGCCGATGCCGCTGGACATCCAGCCTTTCCCCGACCAGCAAGCCCCTCCTTCGGCCCAGACAGCGAGCAGGGACGACTGCAGACTTCCTCCGCGAGCTCCGCCTCTTCGCTGCCAAGACGCACCCACCACCGGAGACGACGGACGGACCTGTGAACCAATCGAAACTCAGAACTGTGAGGGTCGCGCGGACAGACAGACTCTAGAGCCAATGCGTACGCGAAGCGGGAGGGGGCGTGGCTCTGCTTTTTTGAGCCACGCCCCATCTGTGCTTCCGCTACCGCGGAGGAGGCGAAGGAAACTTTCCCAGAGTTCCTTCGAGCTCCCTGGGTTCCCGCGGGGGCTGAGAAGGCAGCAGCGGGCGGGGAGGGGGGCTGGGGTCGGCTGCGGATTGGGTGAGGATCGGGCGGAGCACAAGGACACGGTCCCAGCTGAGAGGCCTCAGAAACCCTTGCTGTTGGGAGCCTGGTCAGCTGAAGGATGCCGCTGTGCAGACATCCTTTCAGCTGAGGTGGGCTAGCTAGGCTCCAGGGTAGTGGGCAGCGTGCGCTCGGCTGCGGAGAGCTGGCAACGCTTCAGCTCCAGCCCGGCTGCCTGTACAGCTACCACCGGAGCAGCTCAGCAAACATCCCCTGTACGGTGGAGAGCAGACCACATCTGGGGTGCGAGGTCAGGCTGCAAAGCCCTTCGGTCCCACTCCAGGGCTTTGCGGTACACCCACACACTCCATTCTGATAGGTCTTCCGTCCCCAGATCACACGGGTGCAAGGGACAGCTCCGGGCTGTCAGGTGCACACCCTTACCCCAAGCCCCGAGAGCCTGAGGCCCCACCCTGATGAGTCCGCATGTTTAGAGCGCGGTAACCAGAATGACCTACGGGTGTGCTTGTCGCCCGAGGAGACACCATTTTCCATTGGAGATTGTGACTTCCAACCCAGGGCAAGAGGCGTAAAAAAGAAGCTGGCGGGCAGAATCCGGCTAGGGGGCGGGGCGGAGAGGCTGGAGAGAACGGTCACGTGCAGGAAGCGGAAGCGCCAGCTTTCTCAGCTTCTCCCAACACATCGTAGCAAGGGTCTGAATCTAGAAAGACTGGACTTGGCTCTTCCTATTTTTGTCCACCCTGGTCCAGGGCGATGGCTCCGCCTGGGGATCCGCGGCGCCTCTGCAGGCTGGTGCAGGAGGGCCAGCTGCGTGCTCTGCAGGCGGAGCTGGAGTTAGCTGGAGGTTGCCCGGGGCCAGAGATGGCCCGAGGCAGCCAAGGGCCTGCTGGGGACACCCTTCTCCACTGTGCAGCACGCCACGGGCGCCAGGACATCCTAGAGTACCTAGTGGAGGCTTGCAATATGGACATCGAGGCCGCCAACCGAGACTACAAGCGGCCTCTGCACGAAGCTGCCTCTATGGGCCACCCGGACTGCGTGCGCTACCTCCTGGGCCGAGGTGCAGTTGTGGACTCCTTGAAGAAGGCGGACTGGTAGGTGCCCAGCCCAGGGTCTTGAAAAGCTATATCGACACTCCCTGAAGAATCGCAGATTTTCATGTATTTTTCAGTGTGTTCGTTAGATGTATAACTTTTCTCAGCTTCTAATCCTCTCCCCGACCTTCCTTGCTTGTGGGTTTGGTTCTTTAGTTAGGACAGTCGCTTCCCGTTGAAAGAGTATAGAAATATAACCAAGTGGAGTGTAACGGGTAATTGTACTACTTGTGTGCCCAAGATGCATTTTCCTGGAGACATCTTGCTAAATTACCTATTCACGATTACATATTTTAATGCACCGAATATTGAGTTCTTATGCAGTTTTGTCACATCTATATTTGCAGAGCCACCAGCAGGAATGTTGGTGATACTCTTCCACCACACAAAACAATTTCAATTTCTTGCTAGATTGACATCTCTTTTAGTTCCATGTCTAATTCCTAAGAGCCTGTGAACTTCTTTAGGCTCATAACTTAATGAAGTTCTTTCCTTCAAGTTATTTCAAATCTGTCAAAACATAGGGGCTGGGAAGTATATCAGAGGTGGTGCACCCTCCTAGCATCTGTGAGCCTCTTAAGTTTGATCACAACACATCAAGAGCAGGAGAGAACCATATACTTAAATGTGTATCTTTTGTAAAGATGTAGTTCCACTATATCTTGAAGGTTAGCTGTGGATTTTATCAGTTGTCTGCTTGGTTCATAAATGGTTTTGCCGCCAGGCAGTGGTAGGGCACGCCTTTAATCCCAGCACTTGGGAGGCAGAGGCAGGTGAATTTCTGAGTTCGAGGCCAGCCTGGTCTACAGAGTGAGTTCCAGGACAGCCAGGGGTACACAGAGAAACCCTGTCTTGAAAAACCTTTAAAAAAAAAAAAAAAGGTTTTACCCTCAGATAACCTACTACTGTGGATGTACATTCAGAATCAGTTTCCCTTTGTTATTTTTCCACAGTTCTCAGAGAAGTCAGAGGCTGACAGTCTAAGGTGGTTTTCTGCCACCACCACCTGACTTCTCTAGGTTTTCCGTCTGTACCAAAAACATGCATAATGTGAAGGCTTCTTCCAAGTGCCTCAGCTCCTTTCCATCCTGGTTGGCCTTAGGACTCCTCTGATGATGGCTTGCACAAGGAAGAACCTTGAGGTGATCCAGGACCTTGTGGATCACGGTGCCAATCCACTCCTGAAGAACAAGGACGGCTGGAACAGTTTCCACATTGCCAGTAGAGAAGGCGACCCTGTGATTCTCCGGTACTTGCTCACTGTCTGCCCAGATGCTTGGAAAACAGAGAGCAAAATTAGAAGAACTCCTTTACACACTGCAGGTACACCCTGCAAGTACACACTGTAGGTACACCCTGCAAGCTCTGTAGTCTGCAGTTGGCTCTACTCAAGCACTGTCTACACTTTGTAGTTGAAGTCACCTGCAGGGGAATGGAGGATTTGGGAAACCAGGAGTCAAAGCGTCAGAACATCTTCTGCTCCCTTGGCAAACTATAAGTTTCTAAAGTGACTGAACCTTCGGTTAATATGTACTTATGTCAGTCTACTTTTCCTGTGTGTCTGTCTTACCTGTCCTGGTTAGTTAGATGGTAAGCTGGTCTGTTTCTTCTAAAGTCGTGACCCTGGGTGAAGAACTTGGTCTGTATAGTGGTAATGATACCATGCTGTAGAGTCCTAGGGAAAAGCAAATTAGAGTGGAATGTGTGTATAATAGTCTCACGAGTCTAATAAAACAAAAAAGTTAAACAATAAGCCAAGCAGCATGGTGCATGCCTGTAATTTTTGCACTTGGGAAGCTGAGGCAACAGGATCCATGCAAGTTTAAGGCCAACAGGGCAGTGTTGGGAGACCCTGTCTCATGTCTCCTAACATCCCACCTCCCAAAGAGAAATTTGGAAACTAATTCTTCATCTAAGGGGTAGTTCATTGAAGTAGGATCCTGAGCTCTTACTTTCTCTAGACCAATGCCTGAGATATGATACAGTCTGGATAAAAGCAGCCAGTATTTCTCCAGCCACCGCTGACCCATAGTGATCAATAAATTATTTTTGAATAAGTAGAAAAAAATCTACACAGTTCATAAATTGCTTGGCCAGCTCTCCCATCACACCTTCCCACCCCCCACCCCCCCAAAAAAAAAGAATCCCTTGGAGAAGCAGTCAGCAACCTATCACTCACCAAAATAAACGGAGGACAGATAGTCAGAATCTTTCCTGTTGAGTGCAGGCATCTTCAATAGGAGAAGTAACTTTCTGGATAATAATTTATAGATTCCTATTAAGTAGATTACAGTCAAAAATGCTTTTGTAGATTTCTGGTGAGAGACCACACTGCCCTTTAGTGCTAAAGTGAGGGAGGCACTATGTTTAAAATTAGAAGCTTACTGTGAAAGTACTCATAAAGATGAAATAGTATCAGATGCGTAAAGTGAAAACATCATTCTTTACCATTTAGTTGAATTTTCCCTTGCTGGGACAGTAATTGTAGCTGCTTTAGGTTTTTCTCTGTGAGAAGTCCAGGGCAGAAATGGCTGAAGAGATGGCTCCACAGTTAAGAGCACTTACCACTCTTCCAAAGGAACCGGGGTTTAGTTCCCTGCACTCAAACGGTGTCTTACAACCATCTCTAACTCTAGATCCCAAGTTTCAAGGGATCCATTACCCTCCTCTGACCTCTGTGGGTATAATCCATACATGTGGTACTTATACAAACATGTGGGAAAAATAGTCACATACAGAAAATAGAATAAAAAAATAATAATAATGGGCAGAGTAAGTAAGAGGAATAAGAATTGTGCTTGTTTTTGATTATGTATTCATTGTGCTGGGGTAAAACCCAGGGTTTTACACACGCTTGGCTGATGTTTAGACAGTGAGCTACCTCCCCGGCCAAAGTTTCAAGTATGCACTAAAATGTTCCATTCTTGTCCCCAGCAATGCACGGCTGTTTTGAAGCAGTCCAGGAGCTTCTTGAGAGGTAAGCACAGAACTGTAAGTTGGTGGAAAGTATTTCTCAATTATAACAAGGAGCTAGTCTTTCTTTTACATGGAGAGCTCAGAGTCAGCAATCAACAAGGCCTGCGTACCAATGAGCGTTGCAGGGGATTCAGTATCCCCATAGGAGCATGTGGTAGGCGGGCCCAGTATAAATTAATAAAGACTGAAAAAGTAAATGTCTCAGCACCAGCCAAACCAAAGCTGTTCACCTGAGAGTAACAGCTGCACATGAGGGGCAAGGGAGATTTTTTCACTAAGGAAAAGTATAACACATTTGAGAGACTGGAAGTAGTTCACAGTATGCTGAAGTCTAAACAATAAAGAGAATACGGGTGATGTAGACCACTGTGAAAAGTTTGCATTTTATTCTGGGCATGTGAGATACTATTGAGGAGTTGAGTTGGTTGGTTGGTTGGTTGGTTGGTTTTGAGAAGGATCTTGCTATGTAGTCCCAGCTGGCCTGGAACTTTTCAAAACGTAGACTAGACTGGTCTCAAACATACAGAAATCCACCTGCTTCTGCCTCCCCAATTCTGATATTAAAAGTATGTTCCACCATGCCCAACCTTGTTGAAAGGTTGGGTTTTTCTTTTTCCGTTGTTGGGGTTTTGTTTTGTTTTTGTTTTTTTGTTTTTTGTTTGTTATGGTTTGGTTTAGTTTGGTTTTTTAGATTTATTTTCATTTTCTGTTTATGAGTGTTTTGCTTGCTTGAATGCATGCCTGGTGCCTGTGGAGGCCAGAGGATGGTGTCAGACGGACTCAAACCCCAGCCAGTCCTCTGAAAGAGCAACAACACTGTCACTGCTGCTCCATCTCTCCTGCCCCTTGTTGAAGAGTTTTTAAGCCAAGGGTTGTAAGAAATCAGCAGTTTTCAAGGATCACCTGGTTGTAAAACATAAATGAACCTGGGATGGGAACAGGTTTCTGTGAGATTGTATCTTAGGTTGATGAAGTGAAATAGAGAAATATGGTAGCCGGGCTGAAGAGATGAGTATAGAATAGTGTGGTGGTTTGAATAAGAATGGCTCCATATATCTGAATGCTTCATCACCAGGGAGTAGCAGTATTTGAAAGGATTAGAAGGATTAAGATTAGTGGCCTTGTTGGAGGAATTATGTCACTAGGGGGTGGGGTTTGAGGTTTTGAAATCCCATGCCAGGGCTAGGCTCTCTTTGTGGATCAGGATGTAACTCTCAGCTACTGCTCCAGTGCCTTCCTGTGTGCTACCATGCTCTCTACCATGATGATAATGGATTAAGCCTCTGAAACTGTAAGCAAGCTCCAAATTAAATGCTTTATTTCATAAAGCGTTACCTTTACACCAATAGAACAGTGACTAAGGCAAGAGAGAGGAGGTGTATTGAGGGTATCTTTTAGAAATTGAATCAATTGCAAAAGGTGAAAATGTGCCTGGGGAAGTAGCTCAGTGGTAGAGTTCTTGCCTAACATATTTAAGGCCTTGGGCTCCATCCCTGGCACCATCGAAAATAAATAAAGGAGAGGCAAGGGAACACCAAGGGTGACTTTTACATTGCGGTACCTGTGCCACTTGATGAGACATGACACACTGGAAGAGGAGCAGGTTGAGACAAGTGGAGTAGTTCTATCTCTGTGGAAGATCAAAGCAAAGAGTTCAAATAAGCAGAGACAAGATGGGCCAGATACAAATTCTAGGCTTTGCGACGTATGAATGCTGATGTGAGGTTAGACAAGGAAAAGGTAACTTGGTCAAAGCAAAGAGCACTCAACCCTGGGTCGGGTCCTAAAAGCATGTGGCAAGCACTTAGAGCCACAGATGTACTTTTTTTGTACATTTGTAAATACTCTTCACTGAAGTGTGTTAGTTAGGTCTGGGTAATGAGATTAAACATAGCTCCACTCCAATGGCCTTCATAGGCTAATGAGAACTATGGATAAATAGTTCCATGGAATCCCAGAAATAAAAAGCTACAGGAAGTGGTGCACATCTGTAATTCCAGGCCTCCAGAGACAGAGGCAAGAAATGCATGAGTTCCAGGCCAGGATGGACTGCACAGCAGGATGACTCTGGTTGCTGTGGGGGGTGGGGATGTGGGGATGGGATGGGGGGCAGGGTTCTTGAGGAGAGGGTGATGATGGGAAGAACATTGGGCGGCTGTTGTCAGTAGACTTGTGCATAAGCATAGATGGAGAGGAGGAGACATGTTTTAAATAGCCTGACTTCAGAGTTACATTATGTAATTGGTTGGGAAAGAAAAGAGAAAGATAGGAATAATGGTGACTACAGAAGCACCAAGCGGAGAAGCTGAAGAAAGGAAGGTTCTCACAGACATGGTAAAGGTTAAAGAGGAAGGTCCCCAAGTCCTGGAGCTCGGTTCAGAGGCTGTCACGGATCATTAGTGAGGCACACAGTCTGCCCACAGACCATCATGTCACCTGTCTTGGGTTTGAAGTGGTGACTATTCACAGCTCTGTTTTTTTTTTTTTTTAAATTGGCTATAGGTGTCACTATGAACCAGACTGTAGAGACAACTGTGGTGTCACGCCCTTCATGGATGCAATTCAGTGTGGCCATGTTAGCATAGCCAAGCTGCTCCTTGAAAATCACAAGGTATAAAGTGGTTTGTTTGTTTTGTGTTTTTTTTTTAATTTATTTATTTTATGTGAGTACCCTGTTGCTGTCTTCAGACACTCCAGAAGAAGTCATTGGATCCCATTACAGATGGTTGTGAGCCACCACGTGGTTGCTGGGAATTGAATTCAGGACTTCTGGAAGAGCAATCAGTGCTCTTAACCACTGAGCCATCTCTCCAGCCCATAAAGTGGTTTTGATTACTGCTTTATTTCTTCTTTAGAAATTTTAGATCTGGGGATAAATAATACATCATTATTCAGCTGCTGGCTTCAAGTTCTGGATCCTCTGAGTTTCCCGAGTAGGAGGACCTTTGGCCTTCGTAGGCTCCATGCATTACTGTTCTCATCTCTAAAATGGTGACGAAATGCGCTTTCTTCAGAAGGCTCCTAAGGGTTAAATGATGCTGGGGATGGGGCTCAAAGTAAAATGCTTGCATAGCATGGCACGCTCAGGATCCTGGACAAGATCCAGGGAGCATCCGATAACCTACATACAAAATGCACTTAGCAAACTAAGGATTGAGTAAATGGTGTCGTTTAATAGTAATAGCAACAAAGTATGCTGAATAGCAACAAAGTATCCTGACAGAGCTGAAGGCACTGTAGCCAGAGCATTGACTTGATCACATTTCACTTCAAGTCCTTTGAGAATCAGACAGAAATTATGTGCTCTACCCAGAAGAACCACAGAGACAGCGAAGCCTCCCCATACGTCTACAGGACCATGAACCAGATTCCTCTGCATTTGACATTGCTCCTCTTTCCTGCCTGCTAGGCTTGCTCTTCAGCCGCAGATAGCCTGGGGGCCCAGGCTCTACACCGAGCAGCAGTCACTGGGCAGGATGAAGCCATACGATTCCTGGTGTGCGGTCTTGGCATCGATGTAGATGTGAGAGCAAAGTCAAGCCAGCTCACAGCCCTTCACTATGCAGCGAAGGTCAGTTGCTCCTCGTCTCAGCACTCCTTCAGCTGGCCTTGCTCCTATGACTGACATCCTGTAGTCCTGGCATCTTTGCTCCATCTGTAGTCTATACTCCTGAGATGTCTGTGATTCTGAGTCTTTTATCTCTTTAAATAGAAACCTGATTTTTTTTTTTTTTTTTAAAAATGGGGAGAGAGGGGCTAGAGAGATAGCTCAAAAGTTAAGAGCAGTATCTGCTCTTCCAGAGGTCCTGAGTTCAAGTCCCAACAACCACATGGTGGCTCACAACCATCTGTAATGAAATATGGTGCCCTCTTTTGGTATACTGATGTACATGCATATAAAATACTATATACTAAATAATTTTTTTTTTTGTTTTAAGTGGAGAGAGAACTTCTTTATTTGTTTGTTTTCAAGACAGGGTTTCTCTCTGTAGCCCTGATGGTCCAGGAACTCTCTCTGTAGACCAGACTGGCCTCGAACTCAGAGATCCTGCCTGTCTCTGCCTCCCAAGGGAAATCTACTACTTGTGCTTTATGTACTCTTCCCACTCTCATTTCCAGGAATAATGTTATTTAAAACCATAAAGATGTTGAAGGATGATGGAGGCCTTCTCAGTTGTCTCTAAGTGTTTGAGAGCAAATTGTGAAATTCTACTTTAGTATAGTCATGCTGAAACTTTTCTATTAAAAATAAACAAGTGGGGGTCAGAGAGATAGCCTAGTGGTCATATGTGCTTGCTGCTCTTGCAGAGTTCCCAACACCCACATCAGGCAACTCACAACTGTCTGTAACTCCAGCTCCAGGGGATCTGTGGTGTCACGCCCTTCATAGATACAACTCAGTCCAGCCATGTTAGCACAGCCAAGCTGTTCCTCAGAAAACACGAGGTATAAAGTAGTTTTGCTTATTCCCTTATTTCTTCAGACATTTTAGATCTTCTAGCCTCAACAGGGACCTGCATTACTGTATTCACACACACATACACACACACACGCGCGCAAAACTACTTGCTAATAATTAACAAATGAGCAAAGATTCATTGTATGAAATTTGTAGGTCTTTCTTGTATTGAATTCGGAAGTTAAAATCTCTTTAACTGGCACAAAGGAATTGCATCTACTGGTTTCTCTAATGTGTACAACATTAAGGATCTGCATACAAATTTAGAAAAAGCTATTTTAGGAGCCTTGCTTATTATACACTGTTGAGAAGCCGCATGTCTTTATTTAGAAGCAAAGGCACATATTTTCTGACCAACAACCCCCACCTCACACTTATGAATACAAGGGATAAGTGCATGGATGGCCTGAGTCCCATCCACAGACATGGGAAGAGAAGCTAACATTTCCTCTGTAGAAAGGTTGAAATCGCCGGGCAGTGGTGGCGCACACCTTTAATCCCAGTACTTGGGAGGCAGAGGCAGGTGGATTTCTGAGTTCGAGGCCAGCCTGGTCTACAGAGTGAGTTCCAGGACAGCCAGGACTACACAGAGAAACCCTGTCTCGAAAAAAAAAAAAAAAGAAAGAAGGAAAGAAAGGAAGGAAGAAAGAAAGGAAGAAAGATAGGTTGGTTGAACCTGCAGTCTTGATTTTAGCCTTCCACTGACCAACTAGACGGTATGTATAAATTACTTTGTGAATGATGCTGGCTGTGGCAGGTACCTCCCTTCTGAAAACCTCAATCGTTCAACTCCCCTCTGCCTTAATGATTTTAACAAAAAGTTCATATCATTGGGAAATGTTGGAATTATGACTTCCATATAAAGCACAAGGTTTCATACTGCTAACCTTGATGGAAATTTAATTGTATTATCTACCCTGATAACTAAACGTTACCATTGTTGAATGATTCATGTTAGAATCATGGATGATATAAACCTTCCTTAAAACAGGAAGATTCAACATTTGCAGTTGGTTGTGTCAGAAAGAGTTTCTAGTGCACACTAGAGGTTATTTTTAGAGGTTTGGTTTTTGTCTTCATCACAGTGGTAATGAATTTATTTCAACACTCAGGAAGGACAGACAAGCACAGTTCAAACTCTGTTGTCCTTGGGTGCCGATATCAACTCTACAGATGAAAGAAATCGCTCAGGTAGGAAATACAAATGATTCACAGACTTTTGAGTTCAAAACATTGACGTGGGCTACACACCTAATGTGCACACAGTCCTACATTCAGTCCCTACCCCTGAAAAAAATCTCTTCCTTAAAACATATATAAATACACACACACACACACACGTATGCATACATACACACATATATATTTGGTTGACGTATATTGATGTTTTGCCTGCATGTATATAAGTGCATCATGTGCATCCCTGGTGCCTGTGGAGACCAGAAGAGGGTGCTGAGTTACTTTGAACTAGTTGTAGAGTGTTGTAAGTTACCATGAGTCTGCTGGGAGTTGGACCCCTGGGTCCTCTAGAAAAGCAGACAATGCTCTTAACTGTTGAACCCTCCCTCCCTTATTCTTTGCTTTTGAGATAAGATCTAAAAAAAAAAAAAAAAACAACTATGTAGACCTAGCTAGCTTCAGTGCCAGAACTTTGGTGTAGGCTACCACAACTGTTGGATATCATGATTATGGTCATGAACACTAATCACCATCCTGTGACTATGGTTGGTTGGTTTCTGTGGATTTTCCTCCCAGATTCATTTATTTTATGTACTTGTTTTTTTAAATGAGTACCACATATGTGCAGATGCCCCAGGAGGCCAGAAGAAGGCATCAGATCTGTTAGAACTGGAGGTGCTAGGAACTGAACAACTGAACTCTGGTCCTCTGTAAGGAAGGGCAGCAGGTGTTCCTAACTGCTGAGACATCTCTCCAGCCCCTGAGACTGTTATTTGAAGCCATAACAATATATGTGAGGTGAAAGCATTTTCTGTCTCCTCTGTGAGGGCTTTATATAGATTTAGGGTTCAGAGATAGAGTCTGAGTGCTCTTCTGTGTGTACTGGGAACACAAGCCCAGGGCCTAGGTAGACATGATCTAGCATTGAACTGTATCCCAACTGCTGTGCAGAGCTCATCCTTTATAGCTGACTTTTAGAAGAAATCACTCAATTAGTATGATTCTTCCAACCAAGGGCCATCTCGTAGGGTTCAGTGGGATCAGGCTTCAAAGACTCATGAACGACCCGGTCTCACTTGCAGGTCATACAGGAGAGCTGCTGCTAGTTAGAGCAGGCACTGGGACTAGCTCCTCAAGACCAGGCAGCCTGTGGACTCTAAGCGCACCTGGGCCTTTCAGTGTTAATTTCTGCACATAGAGTAGAAAGATGGGTCAACAGAGTTTTGTCACTACCTCCTAATTCATGGTAATTCAGCAGAACATTAAGGAATTTTTATGTCCCATTAAAACTGTGATTAAATAGCACGTAAGAGTGAGCTTAGAGTCTCGCCACTAACTAGAAAAGCTTCTTACATCTTCTGATTTATTTTTATGAGGTTTTTCTTTTTCTTCTTCCTTTTTGTTTTTTGTTTGTTTTTTTGAGACAGATTTTCTCTATGTAGCTCTGACTGTCCTAGAACTCACTACCTAAAACAGGTAGACACCTTGAACTCAGAAATCTGCCTCCCACCGGGCGGTGGTGGCACACGCCTTTAATTCCAGCACTTGGGAGCCAGAGGCAGGCGGATTTCTGAGTTCGAGGCCAGCCTGGTCTACAAAGTGAGTTCCAGGACAGCCAGAACTACACAGAGAAACCCTGCTTCAAAACACCAAAACAAAACAAAAAAAAGAAAGAAAAAGAAAAGAAATCTGCCTCCCATTTGTTGGGATTAAAGGTGCTTACCACCACACCTGGCAGGTTTGGTTTTTTTTTAGGAAAAATTGTAACCCAGTCAGGTTAAAATTACCATCCAACACAGGCCACCATGGATAGGTACTGAAGTGTAAAATGTCTGTCACTGGAGAGCTGGCAAGACGATGCAGTCGGTGAGAGCACCTGGTGGCCTACATTTGACCCACTGAGGCCTGCACAGTGGGTAGAGGCAGCTCCTGCATGTTGTCCTCTGGCTCCTGTCTCCACAGGCCATGTGACAAGTGCACATTCGCACATGTTCACACTCAGAGTGCATGCACGTAAGCTCTGTAGAACCGAATAACCCACTGTTTGTTCCTGAGTGCAGTATATGTTCTCAGCGTAGATCACCCTGTCTCCCTTTAGCCCTGCATCTGGCCTGTGCAGGTCAGCATGTGGCTTGCACCAGGTTCCTCCTACAGTCTGGACTGAAGGATTCTGCAGACCTAACAGGCACCTTAGCCCAGCAACTCATGAGGAGCGTAGATATCCTTCAGGACTTTGGCCACGATGTGAAATCATAAGGATGCTTGAAGAAGGAGGTGATGGAGCTCATGGTAGTTCACGTCATGCTTCTTCAGTTGCCGACGGATCAGGGAGTTACTCCTCAGCCAGCGTTTCATCTCTTCCTGCCTTTCCTTCTGCGTGTTCTTCAGCTGAGTGACCAGGAGTCTGGATTCCTGGCATGCTGTATGACCTTGAACCATTTTGTTTTCTTTTTCAAACTGTAATGAGGATTGAACTCAGAACCTTCACATGCCCAACAAGTGCCATGCCGCTAAAGCATATCACCAGCTCCATATCTTGGCTTTTCTACCCTCCAAGGAAAATGAGATTAAACACAGAGGCTTGTATATCCTTAGGAAGTGAATGTAATATATATGTCTTAGAATATCTATTAAATTAAAATATATATTAAAATATAATAAAACAAAATATAAACTGCTGTTTATTCAAGCTATAAAATGTAGTTGGCCTATTCAATTTTTTTCTTTTGTAGTTTTCTCCTGGCTTTTTAGTTTCATTGCCTGGAAGGACATGTTTTTTGTCATTTAAAACATTTATAAAGACACTCGATGGATACTTTTCTTATATATGAATGGATAGTCTGCCTGCATGAATGTCTGTGTGTCACATGCATGCCTAGTGCCTTTGGGGGCCAGAGAGAGCATCAGATTCCCTGGGACTGGAGTTAAAGTTGTGAGCCTCTCCGTGGATGCTGGGAATCAAACCCTAGGTCCTCTGAGAGAACAGTCCATGCTCTTAACCACTGAGCTGAGCCATCTCTCCAACCCCAGGTAGAAGATTTTAAACATGAGGAAGTTTTTGTCTGTTTCAGCAGACAAGTTCAGTCATGAGCAGGAGTGACCCTCACTAGTTTAATACTGTTACATACCTCCCTCACTCTGCATTGTGCTTGCCTTGTCAAACAGCAAAGACCTCCAGCTTCTCTTAATTAGTCTCCTATGGAGCTCATAAACCCCTGTTTCTAATGACCAGATAAATGTTACTATAGAAACACGATCCTATCTGGTAATCTCTTTGTCGTACACTGTACACCTATGCTCATCTCAGATGGGATTACTGCCCTCCCTTGTGTCAGAGATCTCCTTGTTCCAATGCCTTTTGGGTGAGGATGATACTGGTGTGTGATATTTCATATGTTCATATTGGGACCAAAAGGTCATCCTTAGCACTCACACAAGCATTCTCTCCATTCCCACTCATGTTCTCTCACCCCTCCTCTCTTTCCCTCCCCAACATGAGCCTCTCTCTCTGCCTGACACTAGCCTCAGATTCGTAATATTTCCATGCTCTGAGTACTGAGACTTGAGGCCTGAGCTGTAACGCCTGCTATCTCTTTCTTGTTTGCAGCTCTTCACTCATAACTAATTCCCACGTGTCCCTTTGCTTCTGCCCTTCCCAGTACTAGACTCTGGTTGACTTCCACAGGCCACTGCTTAAATTACTCAGCAGCCAGAGACGGTAGTGGTTATCACAACATTAATTGTAGCAGAGAAAGTAATAATACGCGATAACAATATACTTTGGCTGTAATGCTATATCAGAAATACTAATAGCAGTGCAGATGGTAATAATTATTCCCCCCTAATTATAGTTACTTTCTTCATTTCCTTTGGGTCTCTCAATAAGTGACTTTCCCAGGACACCCTGCCTGAAATGCTATCCCTTTTTGCAGCATTTGCTACCACCTTCATAATTGATATGGGAAGACCCAGCCCACTGTGGGCAGCACCATTCCCTACGGGGGGCGGGGGCCCCTGAACTGTATGAGAGGGGAGAAATTGAGCTGAGCATCAGCAAGCAGACAAGTGGGCATGATTCATTCATTTTTCTCTTCGTTTAACTCCAGATGTGTCCCGATAGCTGTTTGAAATCCCTGCCTGGACTGCTGCACAGTTATGGGCTGACTGTGACTTGGCATCTGTAAGTGAAATAAACCTTTCCCCCCTGAGTTGCTTTTTGTCAGAGTATTTTATCATAGCAACAAAATAGAATTAGACCATCCCCCCCCTCTTGTTTTTTTTTCTTGGTATTTATCTGCTTGGGTCAGGAGTGAGGCCTAGAACGGTCATGGTACAGAGTGAGTTTGTTATGGTGTGGTTACTGAATACATGAGAGTAATGATTTTATGCTTATTGAGTGCTTAATGTAAAGCAGCTGCTGTGCTGAACACCTTATCCACATTGTCTCATTTTGTTCTCTGGCTTTTACGCTTTGTAGATAGTTATTCCGTCTTAAGCAGCCTTTTCCACACACACTCCCTTGAAAAGAGTCTACATTTCAAACCTCAACTCATGGGCACCATCTTGCCACCCTGCAGTCTGGCTTTACTGCTGGTCCCCTGTGCAGACTGCTCTCTGTGAAGTTCCCCGGGATTTTCTAATTGCCAGGTTAATTTTTTTTTTTTTTTAAAGACAGGCTCTCACTATGTATCCCTGGCTGTCCACTATGTAGAAGTAGAAGACTGTCCTGAACTCACAGAGCCACCTACTCCTGCCTCCTGGGTGCTGGGATTAAAGGCATGCGCCAGCATGACAGGTTGAAAAAACGCACTCTTAACTCTGGGCTTACTGATGTCCTCAGTCCCTTCTGCTTTCTGGGCTCTGTACCCGAGATAACTCACTCCAGGGTTGTTCTTTTGCTTCTCTTTGTTCTCCCCCATCCCCCTTTTTCTCTTTCTCTCTTTCTTTCTTTCTTTCTTTCTTTCTTTCTTTCTTTCTTTCTTTCT
>NW_021604639.1:11504460-11517548 GCF_004785775.1 Grammomys surdaster | reverse complement strand
TCTTTCTTTCTTTCTTTCTTTCTTTCTTTCTTTCTTTCTTTCTTTCTTTCTTTTTTTCCCAAAGATAGGATCTCAGTGTGTATCCTGAGCTGGTCTTTAACTGTGTGGTCCTCCTGCCTTAGACTTCTGAGTGCTGGGATAAGAGGCATGTACCCTCATGCCTTGCTTCTGAGTTTCCTTTCTGATGCTGTTCTCCATGTCCCTTGCACACTTCTGTCTTAGGGTCTGCCCCTTGAATAACGATGCACTGAGCTTCATGACCAATTCACTCCTCTTTGTTCTGCACTTGCTGCTGAGGTAACCTCATGTGGTGTTCTGGTCTCACCTGCCCCTGCTCTGTCCACCCTTCTTTTCCTCTGCCTGCTGAGCATGTTTTGGCATGGCTTTCTGAGACTGTCACACCATGTATTTGACACTGACTTCCCTGTGTGCTATCCACCCCATCTTGTACTTGCTGACGAGCTGAGGGCTCCTCAGTTCACCAGGTCAGTCAGGTTGGAAACCTGGGGTAACTGAAGCTCGGAAGTCCTGACCGAGGATGCCGGGTCACTCCCAAGGATGCCGGGTCACTCCTCTCCAGGAAGCCCTGGCCTGTCCCAGCAGTTGGATAGCTGTCTGTCTCTTTCAGGCTCTCATACATCCTCACCTCAGACTATCATTGCAGCAGCCCTGTGTTCTCAAGTTCACCTTCCGTGTGGCTGCCAGAGAGCCCTCACTGATTCAGATAAGGACATTGATTGCCAGCGGTCGCTGAGAGTGCCCGTCCTCCCTGAAAGTAGACCAAAGACTTTGTTAAGAGGTCCCTTCTTGCAAGATGTGTTCATTACTACTGGTTGTCACCTTGCAAGGACCTAGAATCACATGAGACACATCTCTGGGCACATGTATGAGGGAATTTTTAGATTCAGGTAATTGAGGTGGAAGACCCACAACTGTAGTTAAATTTTAGAAGAACCACTGTACCTGGCATTTACTCTGGAGGGATAGCTACTTAAGCCTTGTGGAAATCTCTTAGAAATTATCAATGACTGTCATCTGAAATTTATGGGCTTGCTCTTTCTTGGGAATTTCAGAACCTTAACATAACCTCGGTCATAAGACATTCCTGGCAAACCTGGAATTCTTATAATGACTGTGTTTGCTTAGATAATGGCTCCGTAAGACAACTGCTCGATCTGATAAGAAATTGGTATTCAGGAATTGACTTACCAAAGGCCCCTTTGAAGCTGCTAGGTGGTCAGTCCATCAGAGCAGCTCCACTTGCTGCTAGGAAGCCTTAATACAGCCCACAGTGTCTGCCTCTGTCTTCGGTCAAATGGGCAGCAGCATTCCTTAGGTTGAAGTCCTGGACTGAATAGAAAGGAGAAAGTGAGAAATGGACTGAGCGGCTGTGTTTACCCTCTGTGTCCTGAGGTTGCTGGTGATGGATTACCTCCAGTTTCTCTGCCTTGCTTTTCTTGCCATGACAGTCTGTACCCTCGGGTACTTCATCACAGCAACAAGAAAAGTAGCTAATACACTGATGACACAAGATCTCGCTACAGAGCTGAGGCTAGCCTAACTTCCTATATAGCCCAGGCTGGCCTCAAATTTGTCATCCCCCTGCTTCACCTTCTTTTTTTGTTTGTTTGTTTGTTTTTTTGTTTTTTGTTTTTGTTTTTTTGAGACAGGGTTTCTCTGTGTAGTCCTGGCTGCCTGGAACTCACTCTGTAGACCAGGCTGGCTTCGAACTCAGAAATCCACCTGCCTCTGCCTCCCAAGTGCTGAGGTTAAAGGCGTGCTCCACCACCGCCCGGCCTGCTTCACCTTCTTTAGTGCTAGGATTGCCACTTTGTCTGGCTAACTGGGGCTTCTGACCCTTCCCCTAAGACCTACTTCCACATGTGCCGTCTGTTGTCTGGAAAGCATATTCTCTCCGTGTCAAGCACATCTTTTTTTTTTTTTTTTTTTTTTTTTTTTTTTTTTTTTTTTTGGTTTTTTTGAGACAGGGTTTCTCTGTGTAGCCCTGGCTGTCCTGGAACTCACTCTGTAGACCAGGCTGGCCTCGAACTCAGAAATCCGCCTGCCTCTGGCTCCCAAGTGCTGGGATTAAAGGCGTGCGCCACCACCACCCGGCTTTGTCAAGCACATCTTAAGCTCAGTCAGGACAGAAGTTGTCAGGGATAGAAATGGATAAAACTGCAGTCGCTTGAAAATGGATCTAATACATTGCTTCCCGTGCAAAAGGAAATCTATGAGCCAATATTTACAAAATAAAAGGAGAAATCAACAGCGTGATGGGAAAGGAATTGAACTCTGGCTTAAGAAATGAGAGAAGCTTGCAAAGAGAGAGGGGCCAGGAGGCAAAAGGAAAGACACCACTGGACAAAATTTACTATGGAATGTTGCTGCAGTTCACCAGCAGGTGGCAGACCAGGGAAAAAAGTCTCTTATTCTCACAAACCTTAAGGTGTAGACAGTAAAACATAGAAAGGAGGACACCAAAGTCACCAGTAATTCCATTGCTCAGTTATAGCTAGTCTGAAAATAAATATCTTATTATTGTTGTATGTATGAAGTGTGTGCATACCGACGCTCATGAGTGGAGGTCATACAAGAACTTTGAGGAGCCATGTTTTGCCCTTCCATGGTGGGATGCTGGGAATCTGGCTTAGATCCTCAGCCGTGCATAGTGTTTAGCTGTGAGAAATACCATGACCAAAGCAACTTGGAGAGGAAAGGATTTAGTTTATCTTACATTTCACATCTTTCCCTCTTTGAGGGAAACCAAAGACAGAGCTCAGGGCAGAAGCTTGATGCAGAAACCACAGAGGTTCACTGCTTGCTCCCAGGTTCACGTTGAGCTACAGCCCAGGCCCTCCTGCCTCGGGATGGCTCCACCCACAGTGGGCTGGGCCCCCACACATCAATTAGCAATCAGTAAAATGCTCCCACAGATATGGTCACAGGTCCATCTGACCTAGGCAGATCTTCACTTGAGGTTCCCTTTTCCCAGGTGACTGTAGGTTTGTATCACAACTGAAGCTACCTATGACACACCAAGTGCTTATCCCCACTGAACCATCTCACGGGCACAGTCTCCCTGTCTTATTCCTCCCAGCCTGTCAGTAAGTATGGTTGAGACAGTGCAGTATATGCAGTTTGCCCCTAACTTTATACTGAGAACTTTGTGCACTCCACTTTTAAATAATTAAGTATTTCATTTATCACTATACTGTCTGCATTAATTACATTTTATAGAAAGGTTTGTTTAGCCAGACAGTGGTGGTGCACGCCTTTAATCCCAGCACTTGGGAGGCAGAGAAATCAGGTAGATTTCTGAGTTCGAGGCCAGCCTGGTCTACAGAGTGAGTTCCAGGACAGCCAAGACTACATAGAGAAACCCTGTCTCAAAAAAACAAAAAAAAAAAGAAAAAGAAAAAAAATAAGGTGTGTTTGTCTGTTTGCCATATTAAGGATCAAACTCAAGGCCTTGTGCATATTAGATAACCACTCTATCACTGAGATACATCCCAGGTATTAGTAAAGACTTGATAATCTATTAACTTTGTCCAGTTCCACCAAAGCAATGAGGTAGACACTGGAAAAGAATCCATTAGATTTGATCACCTGCAGGGTAGAGGCTGAGAAACCACAGAGGGCTTGAGCAAGCCCGTACCTCTTCAGATGTGGTGAGTGACAAGGAAAAGAAACAAAAAATGGGCTGGAGAGATGACGCAGTGGACGCTGTTCCAGATGATCCAATTCAAGCATCCAAAGGTGGTTCACAACCAACCATCGGTAACTCTAATTCCAATAGATCTGATTTCCTCTTTTGGCCTCTTCTGGCACCAGACACACATGTGATTCACAGACATATATATATGCAGGCAAAGCATTCATACATACAAAATAAAAATAAGATTTAAAAAAGTTTTTTTTTTTTTAAAAAAAAACTGGTATAGGGATGTAGATTATTAAGAGTATTTGCCTATCACATGCAGCATCCTGGGTTTGATCTTCAGCACACTGCAAATAAATAAATAATGAAATGGTTGAGACACAAGACAAAATATTTCAGAGACAAGCACAGCAAGTCTGTAAACAGAGGAAGACACGAAACAATGAGAGAATTAGCTCAGGGGTGGGAGCAAGGACCTTCATTAGGTCGAGAGAAGCAGGGTTAGCGGCCATGGGAGGCCCAGCGTCAAACATACTGGAAAGGTTTTCGGCTTAGAGTCACTGAAAAAGGAAGGCAGGCCTGGGGAAGAGGAGAAAGTTTAGCAGAATGTGTAGCTATGGCTTATTGATATGTCAGTGTCTTGGGAGATGGAGGGTGTGAAGGGGTAGGGGTTATATATAACCAGAAATGTTTATATACTCTACAAGACCAACGAATGTGAATTCACATGCCATAGACTTTAGACTTTTAGAAGTTGCTTTCAGTCAGGCCTGGGAACACAGGGCTATAATCCCAACTACTTAAATCGCTGAGGCAGGAGGATTCCAAGTTCAAAGCCCGCCAGGGCCACACTCAGGGCATTCAAGGCCTGAGGATGCAGCATGTGACAGGACAGCCTGGGCAACAAAGAGTCCATGTGATGGTTGGTTAGCTTGGTTAGCCAACTTGATTTAGGCTCTCACGATTGTCTTCTAGGAAGGTGTTTGCAGGCAGGTTGGACTAAGGAGGGAAGACCCTCCAAGAACGTGGGTGGTCTTATCTTATGGGCTGAGGTCCTGAACTGAATAAAAGGGAGACAACAAGATAAGCATCCTCTTCATTCCTGACAGCTGAGGCAATGTGATCAGCCTGCCTCCCGCCCCTCACCACACTGCTCCAGCTACCATGCCTTCTCTGTCATAATGGACCCCTGAAATGTGAGCCAGGCAACCCCTTCCTTCCTTAAATTGTATCTTATACTTTGTCACAGCTGTGAGAAGTAACTAATACAGCCCATCTCTGTTCTTTTCAAAAAGCGAAACACAAAAGGGTGGGCTCAGAACATAACTGGGGATAGACCACTTGCTAACCCTGTGCAAGGCAATAGATTCCATCCCAACTCCCAAAACAACATTGCTTTCTTAACCCAGAACCATGTCAGAGGTCAAAATCCAGTTGTAAAAGGTGAAGCTTCCACAGCAAAGAAAACAGGGCCTTTGATCTTAGCTGGGAATGACAGCAGTAAGGCAGTGGGGGTTGGGTGGTGCCTATAATTGCCTGCCACTGGCAGTTCCAGACTCCAACTCCTTACACCAGTCCTGAGAAAGGTAATTGGCTGCCCCTAGGCATCCCTGAGAAAGCAGTAGGGAATAATTACACTTATCAGTTCCTCAGCCTAGGCCTTTTGGGGCTTTCTTGTGGGAACACATCAGCCTGCAGACATTGGCAACAATGCTTGCTTGGAGCTCCCTCCACCTCCCCTCCCCCACGTTAAAGGCCCAGAACATCCTTGAGGTATTTGAAACAATGTTTTTAAAAATAGCAACCGTACGCCGGGGTGGCGCACGCCTTTAATCCCAGCACTTGGGAGGCAGAGGCAGGCGGATTTCTGAGTTCGAGGCCAGCCTGGTCTACAGAGTGAGTTCCAGGACACCCAGGGCTATACAGAGAAACCCTGTCTCAAAAAAAACAAAAAACAAAGAGTTTCACAGCTTAGTTACCAGATTTAACCAAGTTACAGGATTTAAACCCCAGCTTGTTCACATGTTAATTGTGTAGCCTTGAAAAAAATTGTATTCCATGTTCCTAAGCTTCTGCTTCCTTATCTCAAGAATAAAAATGCAATAAGAGGTCTCCTTGGCACACATCTGATCTCAGCGCTCTGGAGGGGCTCCATTGCTAAGCTAGCCTGGACTACGTAACAAAAGGCCACAAACTACATACCTAGAAATGGCACTGTCTGTCATAAGGACTGAAAGGGATCATTAGAGTTCAACTAGTCAGCAAGTGTCCTGGCCCGAGCTGCTGCTCCGGTCCCCAGGTCAGGGTCTAGCAAGAGAGTGGGGATGGAAGAGCAAAAGACGCAAAGAATGGAGACAAGACAGGATGTCCGTTCAAGTCGCATTTATTGAAAGGAAGTCCTGGGTATATATAAGCACAAGCGGGGGAATGCAGCTGAAGACACTTTACCTTGTGCGCCTTGCAGCTGGGGGCACTAAACAACAAAACAAAATATGTGAAAAAATTAAGATGTTTATCAGAGTGTGCTCAGCTGTTGTAGGCTGTTGAAAACAAGTCTCTTGTCAGGGTATATGGCTCAAGATGGCTGTAAAGATGATAGCCGCTTTCTTCCAGGAGTCGGCTCCCAGCAAGCAAGCATACTGGGCACTTTACTTATTTATCGAGGGGCGGAGTTGTAGATCAGGCTGGACTTTAACACACAAGGAATCTCCTGCCTCTGTTTCCCAAGTGCTAGGATTAAAGGTGTGGACTGCCAGTCCTGGCTGCTGTGAGCAGTTCAGTGTGTGCCAGGCATGTTCAGCACCGCACAACCTAGGTAAGCACTTCTGGTTGGTGTTTTGTTTTGTTCTATTTTGTTTTGTTTTTTTCTTGCGCTGCTGGGGAGAAAACCTAGGACCTCAAGCATTGCTAGGTAGGTACTCTATCTGTGACTATGCCTCCCTCCCCCAGTCTGTGTGGTAGTGGTGGGGTGTGTGTGTGTGTGTGCAGAGAGCAGGGTGGCGACAGAGGCGTGCGAGTATACATGTGTGCTTACCATCCCCCTACCCCTATGAACACCTCTTTCTTTTTAACATAGACTCTCACAGAGTTGCCCAGATGGGCCTTAAACTTCAGTTACCCTGCTTTCTCAGTTGTCCTAACAGCTAGGAATACAGGCCTGGGCACTAGGCCCAGCTCCCCATGAACATTTTAGACTCATTGTAGTTGGGGGAGACAGTCTGTTAACCAAAAGCTTGTGAAATCCAGAATATATCAGGTGGGTCAAAATTCTCCAAAGAAAATAAACTAGTGAAAGGAGACAGGAGGTGTCGAGGGGGTAGATTTGTCGATTAAATCCTTGACAACATTCTAGACGGAGCCTGCTGTGCCTGCCTAGGTCCTGAGGAAGCTGTGGGCTGCTGTGTCTGACAACATGCCAGGAAACCAGGGTGACAGAATGAGTAAGAAGACAAAGAGAGAAGAAGATGAGGTCAGAGCTAGTCCCAGAGGTCCCTGTGGACCATCTCTGGTGAGGTGGAGGAAGCCATGGGGGTTCTTAGCAGAAGACTGATTAAATCTGACCTGATTTTTAGCAGGGTGGTTCTGAACATGGCAAAAGGCCATGCAGTAACCCTCGAGAGACAGGGTTGTGATGTAGGCCATGATGATGGGTGAGGATCAGAAGTTCTATGCCATGTCTTCAAAGCAGAAGCAGGTGGTTCAGCTGATAGCTGGGTGTGGGAAGGAAAGATAGAAGGGTGAAGATTTTGGACTGAACAGACGACAGGGCACAACTGCCACTCCCACACAGGGAAGAATGGAGTGTGTGTCGGGGGGTGGATATGTGTCCAATGTGCACTGCCCAAGTGGGGGAATCAAGCAGGCAGCTAGGGGGAAGGGGAGCCCAGGGATGGCCTGGGAGGAGGGGCAGCACACAGGTGCTGTGGAATGATGAGAAAGCATAAAGAAAGCAGCCCCAGAACTGAGCCATGGGCACCAGAGGACACAGGCTGGAAGGTGAGAAAACCAGCAGAGACCTAGGAGGTAGCAGGGAGCCACAGTCAACCAGGAGAAGCTGGAACTAGGCCTTATCCTAAAGGACTATTCAGTGAGACTGATGTTGTACAGATCCGTGGTAGGCTTGAGGCCCAGTGAACGGGGAGCCCCATGGAATGGTTTTAGTGAAATGATAACCAAAAATTGTAATTGGAACAGCTTCAGGAAAGGACAGTAGGGGCTGGGCAGATACTCCAGGATGGGCATCGGAGAAAGCCCTGAGGTGGTCCTGAGTGAAATGCATAGTGTTGACATGAGGGTAGCCATGTCAAAGATTCCATAGCCTCAGACACATGGAAAAATGGCAACACACACACCAGGTGAGTCTCAGGGATATGGCAAGGCCTTCCTGATGTGGAGGGGTGTCTGAGCGTGGACGTTAACAGTGTGTGCAGATAATATGTCCACCATAGCTTTCTCTGCCACGACGTTTCCAGTCTGAAGACTGCTTCCCCACAGAGACTGTTCTACTGAGATTAGTTGAACCTGTCCCCTCCATCCAGCTATGCACCAGAAGCCAACCCTGCCTCCTTGTTGAGCTGTATGCAATAAATAACCCACCTTGCTGTTCAGGTCTATATAATAAACAGGCTGCATTTCCCAGGGGCCAAGCCTTCTATCTGAGAATCCAGGCCACCAGACCCCAGTCTTCCTGTCCCTGTGTCTTCATTCCCTCTCTGCCCCAGTCTGCTCCAACTCCTTGGAGCTGTGCAGGATGGGGAAGTTCAGAAAGTAAGAGTACTTGCTCTGAATGTAAGAGGACCTAGGTTCAAATCTCCAGCACCCGCGTACTACTCAAGCACACCTGTACATGCCTATAATCCCAGCCTTGCAGGAAGAGGCCGGCAGATCCCAGCAGCTGGCTTAGCTGAAACGGTGAGCTTCAGGTTCAGTGAGAGACCCTGTCTCCAAAAAACAAGATGGAGAGGAAACCAGGTGTCCTCCCTCCAAATGCACAATCATAGGCATGCACACGTGCACACTGACACATGCACACGCACACACAGTGGAAAGGTGACCTGGGGTCACCTTCACGAACAAATGAAACAAAGACCAGTGCAGGCATATTTTCTTTAATAGAGGAGCTTGCATTTACAGTTTGAATGGTGAGAAAAAGATCTATGAAGGTGGAACTAGATTAAAAAAAAAACAATGCAACAGATTATAACATGATTCTACAAGCCATCTGGATGGTCTCAGATAGGCTGAGGTCATGGGATGGGATGGCCTGGTCATACTTGACTCTGGTCCTGGGAGACTGCTCTATCCGGCTTCAGCACACTTACGTTCATGACATTGCCTGAGACTCAACACATAAAGGAGAGACTCAGATACTTCTTCCAGACCAGGCCAACAACAAAACCCTCATCTGGCATGTGTGTATGTGTATATACATACACATATATGCCACCTTAAATCTCAGCATTTGGAAGGAAGAGGCAGGAGAATTGCCACAAGTCTGAGGCTAGCCTAGATTGTAGAGTCAGACCCTATCTCAAGCAAAACAAAAGGAGCTGGAGAGATAGTTAAGATAGTTAAGGTACTTGGTTCTCAGCACCTACATGATCGTTCACCACTGTCTGTTAACTTCAGTTCCAGAGGATCCAAATCCTCTTCTGACCTCCCTGGAGACCAGACACACAGTTAGTGAACATGTGTACTCGCAGGCTAAACACTCATCCAAGTAAATAAATCTTAAAAACAAAACAACAGCTCAAGTAGATAACAGACATATACAGAAGCTAACTAAAGTGTTTGGAATAGAGAAAGCACAGATTTCTTTTTTTTTTTCACAATTTTTTTTTATTTTTGCCAGTTCCAAAAGTTGGTATCATTCTTTTTTTCTGTACAGCTTTACAAAATAACATAGTTGTTTATACATTATTTTTCACTCTTGATGATATTTTCCATTTTTTCATTCTTGGTGAGATCATTTTTTACTACTTCTATTAATTTCCAAAGACAGAATAGCTTATGTTGCCTTCTAATTCATTTCAAAGTGTTTGCATTTCAACTGCCTATACCCACACCATTTCCACTGAATGAGCTTATTCATATAATTTGGTTAAGATATACATTGAAAACTTCCTAGTGACTATAATTTTCTTTCCTCTTGTTCGCACCCTTCTGCTCCCCTTTCCTCTCTTTCTCTCCCATTCATCCATATTTACTACTCTTCTCTTTGTTTCTTTCTCTTAGAAATGTATTCTTCATTCTAGATTAAGAGGGGGAAAAAGACGAATAGAAAACACAGAGCTCACATCTAACTTCTGCTTCTAAACACATTTCTTGGGAGACAACTCTATTCTGATTACAATGAATGGCACCTAATACAACCATCAGCTTGTGGTGTGGCCTGCTCTTAATTCTGGCTACTTTTGTGGAAGACGTATAAACCAGGGTGTAAATGAACATAAAAATCAGAGGAACAAATCTCACTTGTGGGTCTCCTTGCCTGTGTTGGTTAATTTTCAACTTTATTGGCTTCAGAATCATCTAGGAGATGAGTGAGCCATTCTTCTGGTGTGTCTTTGGGAACCTTTCCATGGAAGATTAACTGGGAAAATGGAACACGCACCCTGAATGTGGACGACAGCATCCCAGGAACTGGCTCAGACCGAATAGAGAAGGAAAAGGAGAACACCTGCCGGAGGTTCGGATTTTTTGTCTCTCTCTCTGAGGTCATAGTACGTTGCCTGCTTCCGTGGTAACCCAGAAATGGGAACATGAGCAAAGGAGCAGTCATGGACCCCTTTGCACATCTGAAACATCCAAACAACACTTTCTACTGGCTGTAGCCATGTCACAAGATCTCCAGAAGAGAACTGGGATTTGGGCCATAATAGGAGTCTCTGAGAACAAGCCTTTAGCAAAGCTGCCTTAAATAGGATTATTTGGGTGAAAGTGTCTTTGCTTCCCTTTCTTCTCTTCCCTCATAGCACTTTTAAAGTCTAGAAGCGCAGAAAGCAATTCATTCATTTATAGACTTAGAAGGAATATCAGAATCATTCTCTGAAGACAGTATTGGGGACTGAGAAAGATGTCATGATCCCATAAAGATGGTGTTGATCCCCACACTACAAGTTACACTCCCTGCCTCTGTCACCTGCTTAACAACAGAGTAACAATGGGGTTTCCTTCCTCAAGTCATTATAAAGATTAGGTGAGGGGCTGGAGAGATGGCTCAGCGGTTAAGAGCACTGACTGCTCTTCCAGAGGTCCTGAGTTCAAATCCCAGCAACCACATGGTGGCTCACAGCCACCCATAATGAGATTCAATGCCCTCTTCTGGTCTGTCTGAAGACAGCTACAGTGTACTCATAAATAAAATAAATAAATCTTAAAAAAAAAAAAAAAAAAAAAAAAAAAAAAAGATTAGGTGAGCTAACATGTGTGACGCTGGCGTGTAGCGAGTGCCCAACATACATACCTGTTGCCCACAGTGGATCCCAGCAGCAACAGTAGAGATTCAATGGATAAGTTACGTTTTCAAAGACAAAACCATTGTGGTTAACAGCAGCCCTGAATCAAGAGCACTGGTTTAACTACAGGAAGTGTCTAAGAAAGACACCATTTGTACTCAGTGTCCTAATTTGCCTTTTAAAATTTCTCTTTTGGAGGATACGTCATTAGCTTCCTTCTTTCCTTTTGTCTTTGGGGGCAGGGATCAAACATGGGAATTTGTATTTTTTAAAAAATACGTATTTATTTTTTATTTCATGTGTATTGGTGTTTTGCCTGTATGTCTGTGTGAGGATGTCAGATCCCTTGGAACTGGAGTTACAGACAGTTGTGAGCTGCCATGTGGGTGCTGGGAATCAAATTCCAGTTCTCTGACAGAGCAACTCTGACAGAGTACTCATCAACACCGAGCTATCTTTCCAGGCCCCCTGTTGAAGGATGTCCCTTGTGACTCCTGTCTCAGGATATCTGATGCCCTCTTCTGGCATGCATAGGTATTGCACACATGAGGCACATAATCAGGCGTGTGCATGCACATAAATTTAAAAACAAATTAAATTAAAAATACTTTGTCCTTTGCTTCCCTGGCATCTTTATAATCAAGATGCTCTCTGTACTTCCCATGACTACATCTTGTCCACACCAGCAACATCTCTAATAGGTCCAAGTGCACATCCACCATATCAAGTTCCTTGCTCCAGTCACAGTGGCTTTGTAGAAAATCAACCCCTCAATCTGCCAGCTTGGAACAGTTGTTTGTCACCATCTTGGATACTATAGCTAGGGAATTCAGACAACAGGGATAGCTTTCCTCTGCTTCCCAGTGACTTTGGCCTTAGCTGGATCTGAAAGCTGACTTCACACAGGCATTCTGACAAGTGACACTGGTGGTTGTTTGGCAAGCTCAGTTCCTTTTCAAGTAAGCAGCTTCCCAGAGCCTCTCCACAGTGCAAGGTACAGAAGAAGCCAGGCAAAAGCCACATTGTCTTTCATAACCTAGCTTTGACAGTAATGTAATGTCACTTCCTCAAGTCTCAATTGTAAAAGCCATTGAGAATGTCACCCAAGTTCAAGGGGTGGGAAACACTCCGCCTCTTGAGGAGAAGAGGTGTTATTCTGGCCCAAGTCCTCCAAACTGGTCTTGCTACTTCTGCTTCTGTGCTTCCCTTCAGGCAGCCTGGGAAATCTTATTTCACTTGTTTTAAGGTTCTCTCTCTCTCTCTCTCTCTCTCGCTCTCTCGCTCTCTCGCTCTCTCGCTCTCTCTCTCTCTCTCTCTCTCTCTCTCTCTCTCTCTCTCTCCCTCTCGCTCTCTTGCTTTCTCTCTCTCTCGCTCTCTCTCTGTGTGTGTGTGTGTGTGTGTGTGTGTGTGTGTGTGTGTGTACATGTGCATCTGTACATCTTCATCTGTGAATGTTGGCATTCATATGGAGATAAGGGAACAGCCTTGGGTGTTGGTCCTTGCCTTCCACCTTGTTTGAGACAAGGTCTCTTGTTCACCTCTGAGCACTTGAGTCTGGCTGGCTCTTGAGCCTGGAGTGATGCTGTTTCCCCTTTCCATCTGGGATTTCCAGGCTGGGACTATAGATGCGTGCATACTACCACAGTTTTGCATGGGTTCTGGGGATCCAAACTCCCATCCCTGCATTTGGGTGGCAAGCATTTTTGCCCAGTGAACCATCTCCTCAGCCCTAAGAAAGCTTTTAACAACAGGTCATGAATGTCCGTCCTTCCCTCACACGAACTCCTTCACTCGTGAAAAAGTGCTCCTGCAGTCTGTGCAGAAAATCCCCCACCTCTGACAGGGCGCTGGTGATGGCTCATGCCTTTAATCCCAGCAATCTGGAGGCAGAGGCAGGTAGATTTCTGAGTTTGAGGCCAGCCTGGTCTACAGAGCAAGTTCCAGGACAGCCAGGGCTGCACAGAGAAACC
>NW_021604639.1:11489882-11504360 GCF_004785775.1 Grammomys surdaster | reverse complement strand
GGAGGAAGAGGAGGAAGAGGAGGAGGAGGAGGAGGAGGAGGAGGAGGAGGAGGAGGAGGAGGAGGAGGAGGAGGGGAAAAGAAAAAGAAAATCCCCCACCTCAAACCTCATTAACTCAGCTCAGACTTTTCACTTCCCCAAACAAAACACACTAAATGTTCTTCCTCCTCAGCATCTTCCTGGAAATTTCTTCTCTTGACATGCCATGTGCTTTCTCTTGCCTTCTGTTCCTTGCCTAATAAACATCACTCCTCAAGAGTCATTGTCCCTAATCTCTCTAAAAGCCCTTCCTTAAATTCTGTCCTTTCCAACAACATGGACAAGCCATGAGGACATTGAGACAAGACATTCCAATGACATAGGACTTAACTTCCACGAGGTATCAAAGCACTCTCCCACTGACCTCTACCCTTGCTTGTGGAATTTTTAAAGGTCAAATCCATAGTGGCAGAGGGTAAATGCTTACTTAGAGAGGCTGAGGGGAATGTGGAGAAAGGGAAGATGCTGGTCAAAAAGTCCTGGACAGCGTAGTGCCTGCAGCTATCACCAGGAATATATGTTTAAAACTTGGCTAACTGGTGACTCTGCTGTTAGGTTTTATGTGTTAGCTTGCTTGGATTGCTTTGGGGAAATACAATAAACAGAGTGGCTTTTAAACAACAAATCTTTCCCAGGATTGGAGGTTAAGAAATGCAAGAACAAGACCCTGGCCCAGCCTGTGCTGAGGCCCACTTTCTGCCTCATAAGTGGGATCTCATGAGAAGCTTTATAGACACACTAATTCCAGTTCTCAAAGGTTCCACTCTCATGTCCCAGGCAGCTCCCAAAGGCCCCAACTCTCAGGGCCATCACCTTGGGGACAGTATATAGTCATTTAAACCAGAGCAGCATAACAGTTATGAATATAATAAGAGGGCTATAGAAATGTTTGGAGGTGCTGGACATGTTTATCACTTAGATTCAAGGGATGATTTTGTGAATTAGCCCCAAATTTACCAAATTGTGTACACTAAATCTGTGCAGTTTCTATATATCTGTCATACTCCAATAAAACAATTTTAAAGAAATAGAAGCGCATCATCCAGTTCATATTTGAATCATTTAATTAAAATTTGAATTCAATGACTAATGATTTTTGTTTTGTTTTTTAAGATAGGGATATTCTTTGTAGCCCTGGCTGTTCCAGAACTCACTCTGTAGACCAGGCTGCCATTGAATGTAGAGATCCATTTGCCTGTCTCCTGAGTGTTGGGATTAAAGATGTGTACCACCACCACCTGGCTTACAATAATGATTTTTGGTATAAGACTGTCCCAAACATTTTGCAGAAAATATGTGTGCTATGTTTATTAAACAAATCCAAAGTCAACTAATAATAATCTCTTATTTTTATTCACTGAATCTAATGACTTTTTATGAAATGTTGGCTCATGTGGCAACTTAGGTTCTTTTGAAAATTTTGTTTGTTTGCATGTTTGTGCTATGTGTTTATGTGTATGTGACATGTGTGTGCAGATGTCCTCAGATGCAGAGGAGCAGGACATCAAATCTCACTGAAACTAGAATTCAAGCAGTTGCAAGCTGCCCCATGTGGGTGCTGGAAACTGAACACAGCTCTTCTGGAAAAGAGGCATACACTTAATCTCTGGGTCAGCTCTCCAGCCCTTTGAGTTCTTTTCAAAATGGCAGATATAAACTTGATTTCTTAACTAAGTATGAAAAAAAACTTAATTGAATTCATTATCTCGATAGCTGCTGAAATCCTCACTGTCAAAGGCTCAGGAACTTACTAGACCGGAGACCTGCTTCTCATTGATGAAACAGCTGGCGGGCGCTGAGCTGTTAGCTCTCCTGAACAGTTTGCTAAAGCAGTAAACTACAGGACACCTGTGGTGCCACCACCTCAGAGTCCTTAGTCCCTACCACATAAAAGAGACAGTGTGAGAGGTCACGTAGCCCTTGTATGGGGCTAAGTCCACTCTAGCTGCGTGCCATTAACAACAATAGACATGTGTTTCCACCTAAATACAAGCAAGACCTGGAAATGGCATCTCACTGTGAACCCCAGAGTTCTCTGCTGTCGAGGACAGGTTAGTAAAAGGACCCAGACTCTGGTGCCAGAGTTCTGAATTTACACCATAGCCTAGCCTTTAGTTACCATGAGATTCTGGATAAAGTCAATTTCCTCTGTGAGCTACAGTTGTCCCATTTGTGAATGGGTCCCAATGCTCACCCTGCAGTACTGAGAGCTCAGTGCTGATACACAGAAAGTTTTTAATAAACCGATGACTATATTTTATTGGCTGCCCTCTAAAAGCATTTTTTTAAAAAAATATTTAGTTGCATTATGTGTTTGGGTGCGTGCGTGTGTGTGTGTGTGTGTATAACAGGTAAGTGCAATGCCTGTGGAGATCAGGGCTCAGATCCCCTGCCACTGGAGTAATAAACGCCACCGCTTGGATGCTGGGAACCAATCCTGAATTGTCTGCAAGAGAAGCCAGTCCTCTTAACTGTGGAGCCATCTCTGCAGCCACGATTAAAAGTATTTCTGTGTACTACCTGGTGATGGTTTATCTAATAGTAACTCAGACCGGTAGTGTCAATTATATACATATATATGAATATTCTTCATCCATTTTAGACAAGGTTCAGCTCCGTTCAATTCCTCAGCCTGGATGAGATCACATAGCTAAGGTTCTCAAAATACATCTGGCTCTCTGACCACAGAGTAAACGGTGTAATTTTTGCCAAACATCCACACCCAGACACACTACACAAATATAGACTGCTGTATTTGCTACATTCTTCAAACACTTAAGAAACTGTTTATTTCTAGTATAAATGACAGTTTGGTCCAGGCTGTAAATTCTGGTTCCTTCATCCAGTTGTTTGACCACAACCCAGTAAAAGACAACTTGACAAGCCTACTACTTTCTCTCATTGGTTTCAGCTGTGTGCTTGTCTTAGTGGTTCTGAATTTCCCTGTGATGAGTCTTACAGCAGACATGGTACCAGCTATAACACTAAACTCTTTTTTACTGTACTGATGTCAGTCAGGGCCAACTGTGAGTTGCTAATGGCAACAGACAAGACAGCTTCAACCACATCTTCTTCCTGCTTTGTTGCTTCGTTCACAACCTGGTTTCACTTTACCATGCCAGCAGACCTTTCTCAGGAGGTTGATCATGTCACCGTGTATATGGATTTACCTTTGCTACCGCTTTCTAAAAGTTCAGTGGAAAAGTACAGTCAGGGAGAGAGAATAAGCTGGCCTCAACATGAATTTACCAGACCTTCTTAGCTTTGTGACCTATTGTAAAGGCTGTTGGCTCAGCCGGTCTGCCAGCATCCAAACAAGCAGATACATTTAAGGGAAAAATGTATCCAAGATCTTGAAGACAAATGGCAATTCCTGCTTTCCTTTGAACCCAAGGATGCTAGGATACTTGCTTTGTGGTCCTTTCTGAGATCTCCTTATAATAGATTAATCACAAACATCTACAACCAGCCCTTCTCAAAATATTTTTAGCAAGCAACAAAGTCCCGCTTGGGGCTGGGGATTTGGGCCAGTGGTGGAGTGCTTGCCTAGCATGGTGAGACCTGGGTTTAGTCCCCATAACACAAACCAAAATAACCATTCTCTAGACTAGTCGTTTCCATTGGCAAATCCCAAGCTCTCTTCGAGGGTTGTTTTTCTTATCACTCTGACAAGAGACTTGACTGAAGCAGCTGAAAGAAAGAAGGATGTGTTTTAGCTCACAATTTAAGGAAGGACACAATTCCTGAGGGCAAGATACAGTGGCAATTGTTCTGTTGCATCGTATCCCCAGTTAGGAAACACAGGAAGATGAATGCTAGCTTTCAGTTGGCTTCCATTTTTATCTGCCAACGAGTCACCAACTCATGGGATGCTCTTACCCATATTCAGGGTGGGCCTTCCTCCCTCTGTTAAGCCTCTCTGGTAGTTGTATCAAATGCACACTCAGAAGTGTGTCTCCTAGGTCTCCTAGTGTGTCTCCTAGGTCTCAGAAGTGTGTCTCCTAAATCAAGTTGACAATGAAGGTTAACCATCACAATTCCTGCATTTACACGGATCGGGTTACAGTACAGATTATACTCCTGGGAAGATTGGCAAGTAAATATTTTCACTATTTCTATCTTGAAAAATGAAAGGTCTTGTTTTATACTAAGGCTCAGATATGTCCTTGAATAAATTAAGATGAAGTTTATGGTTTATTAGCAATTATATCTGTTAGATCCTTTATGAATACTACTCAACACAAAACTTTAAGTTTACTTAAAATAATATGAGATTGGGTAGAGTTGTTTGTGTCTTTTTGTATTCAATTGTTTGGTTCTGAGGCATGAGCTTTGTAGAGGCTGTTTTGTTGCAATATCAAAAGGTTGGACACATCTAGTTAGAGTTGCATTTAAAGTTAATATTTGAAAGGGTGTTCTCTCCAAGAAAAGGAGGCCATGGTTACATTTTGTTTGCTCTGTCTCTGAAGAGAAAGACTAAATATCCTATGATATGACTTCTCTTGGGTTAAGCTATACCCTACATAAGAAAGTCAAGGGAATCTACTTATTCCATTTCCAGGTTTCAAAATCAAAACTGTGCATTTAACTATTTTTTATGTTTTAAGAATTTCTCATTTGGACAGTCAGTGGTGCACACCCCAGCAGAGGCAGGTAGAGGTCCAGGCAGAGTGAGTTCCAGGACAGCCCAGGCTACACAGAAAAACCCTGTCTTAAAAAAACAAAAACAGGGGCTGGAGAGATGGCTCAGTGGTTAAGGGCACTGACTGCTCTTCCAAAGGTCCTGAGTTCAATTCCCAGCAACCACATGGTGGCTCCCATCCATCTATAATTGGATCCAATGCCCTCTTCTGGTGTGCCTGAAGACCGCTACAATGTACTCATATAAATAAAATAAATAAATCTTTAAAAAAAAAAAAAACAGCCGGGCAGTGGTGGTGTACGCCTTTAATCCCAGCACTTGGGAGGCAGAGGCAGGTGGATTTCTGCATTCGAGGCCAGCCTGGTCTACAGAGTGAGTTCCAGGACAGCCAGGGCTATACAGAGAAACCCTGTCTTGGAAAAAAAAAAAAGAAAGAAAGAAACTTATAAGTAACTGTGTCCATGTGCATGTGCGTGCCTGCTTGCGTGTGTGTGTGTGTGTGTGTGTGTGTGTGTGTGTGTATGTATGCGTGTGTATGTATGCGTGTATGTGGTATGTATGCATGTGCAAACGTGCACCTGTTGTTACAGCCTGATTGTAGAGGTCAGGGGACAGTTGTCAGGAGGTGTTTCTCACTTTTCACCCTGTTGGAGTCAAGGTTTCTCCTACTGTCCCTGCCCCTGTTGTGCTGTGACCTGCAGTCTCCCTAGCCCGCAAACTTCCTGAAGTTCCCTTGTCTCCCACCTCAGCCTAGGGGTGCTGAGATTACAGATGTGTGCTCCTGGGTCTGGCTGTTTCCCATGGGTTCTGGGAAGATGAACTCAGGTCATCAGGTTTGCAAATCCTTTACCCACTGAGCCATCTTGGTGCTCCGACATGTAGTAGCTTTTAACAAAGACGAGCAGCTAAGCCACATGCACTTACTCTTCCATTCTCTATTCTGAAGTCACTTTTCTTTCAGACTTCCACATACAAGGAGACAACATAGATGCTTCCTACTCTTATGAAAAAATTAAAAGACAATGGAAAAGAAGGTGGGCTGGTAGAAGACAATGATTACTTCTGTAGCTGAAAACAGTCAAGTTTATGTGTGTGGGCATTTTGCTCGTATGTATGTCTGTGTACCACAGCTGTGCATGTATATCTGTGTACCTGGTCCCCGAGGAGGCCAGAAGAGGGAGTCAGATCCCCTGAAAATGGGGTTATGTGGCTTTGAGCTATCACGTGAATGCTATGAATTGAACCCTAGTCTTAGGAAAGAGCAGGCAGGGTGTGCTTACTCACTGAGCATCTCTCCTTTTAGTTTTGCTTGAAGTATCACAAAATTGCCTTCTCTTAGGAAGATGTGCGCCTTCACCATGAAAGCAGGGCTCCATCTTCTTTGGCAACACCCCTCCCTCCCAAATACTTAGTCTCTCTATCATTGGCTTTTGCCCTGTGGTCAGGGAACAAAGGTGACACAGAACTCAGGGTGTGCCTAAGAGAGGACAAACTCCTAAGTATTTCTTGTCATTGGTTTGCATTCTAGATAAGCTAGCTGGAGCCAAGAAGGGAAAGCTTGCCACATTTACTGGCTTTCGTCTACCCTTTGTGATCAGCTTAAAGCTGCTGTCACTGGTTCATCTTTAACCTTGCAATTAGTTAACTAATAGCCCGTGGATCTTCACCACTCACTGGAAAGCCAGTGCTGGTTGATGTTTAATCAGGCCTAAGAAGGCAACCTCTTGAAAATGAGATAGAAGGAGCTGGAGATCATCCCCTTGTGAGGTTGAAATTTGTCTCCCTTTTAAAGTCTTTACATTCCTCATCTACTGGGCTGTTCTTGACTGCAGTCATGCCATGTGTCTCAGAGGAAGCTGATGTCTTCTATCTCAGCTGGTACCCAGGCAGGCTTCTATTCCCACTCTTCCTGCCTAGTCCCCCTTCAGCATCCCTTGATGCATTTCTGCTTTGGTCTCAATGGTCATCCTCTTCACTGTTGCTCAATTCCTCACAGGCCAGGCAGGAGGTGGATGGTTTGAGGACCACTTCTATCCTGGAGATACAGCAAGGATAGATGCTATAAGCACATCACTTCTCTTTGACACTAAAGACAGAGATAGAAGCAGAGCCCTGGACTATTATGGGAGTGAGGTGTTAAGTCCTTGTGAGTGCTAAGCATCTTACTCTTTCCTGAGAGAAAAAAAGTGTGTCTTATGTTGATATTAAATGGTTTCTATTTAAGGTATATAAACCATACTCATAAAACTCAAGAGACATTAAACATAATTTTAGTATTGATTAAAATGTTTATAAAGCATTAAAATATTTTATATCAGCCAAAATTCAAGTAATTAAATTTAATATGAATGAAGAGGAATTAGAGCAAGGGGTACAGGGCATTTATAAAACTTTTTTTTTTTTTTTTGGTTTTTCGAGACAGGGTTTCTCTGTGTAGCTCTGTTATAAAACTTTTAAGGTATTTCTTACTTTATTTATTGTGTGTGTGTGTGTGTGTGTGTGTGTGTGTGTGTGTGTGTGTATGTGTGTGTGTGGTGTATGCTGTGTGTGATTGGGCATGTATAGAGTTTGTTTTCCTTCCACCATATGCATTCTGGGAATGGAACTCAGGTCTCAGGCTTAGCAGCAGGCACCTACCTGTACCCACTGAGCCATCCTACCAGCCCTGTTACTATCTTAAGCTTTCATGTTCTCATTACATTTTATTTTTATTGGGTGGGGGGCAATAAGTGTGTCGTAACATGCATGTGGACATCAGAGGACAGCCTCTGGGAGTCAGTTCTCTTCTTCTATCAAGTGGGTTCCAGGGATTGAACTCAGATCATAAGGCTCTGTGGCAAGCACCTTTATCTACGGAGCCATTTCACCAGCCCTAACATTTTAATTATTATTTCTGTGTGTGTCTATGCATGATGCATGCATGCATGCCGCAGAGTCCACGTGGAGACAAAGACATCTCTGAGAAAGAGTTGTTGCCTCCACCCACCATTACACATGTTCTGGAGGTGGAACTGGGCTTGTCAGACTTGTGAAGCAAGCTCTTCACTGGCTGAGCTGTCTTACCAACCCCAAACTTTTGTTTAATAACAGCTTGATTGAGATGTAATGCATCTATCACATAGTTCATCTGTTTAAAGAATGAAATTGAACTGGGTGAGGTGGTTCATGCTTGTAACTCAGGCACAGGGGAGGTGGGGCAAGAAGGGTGGGTCCTCACCAGTCTAGGCTACATAAAACTCCCAGGCCTGTACGACCTACCCAGTGAGGCCTTGTCTCAGAGGACAAAACAAAGCAGTCTGTAAAGATAAAAGTCAGGGAGTATTTTTTAGTGTATTCACAGATATATGCAACTTCATCAAATCAATCTGAGAATTTCTCTCCACCTCAAAAAAACTCCCAATTCTTGTAGTTACTATTGCCCCTTCTAGGCCTGTCTCTTTACCTAGCTACAATTTCTATTTTCTACCTAGATTTGCATTTTCTGAGCATTTCATATTAGTAGACTCAAAATATGATCTTGTGAGCCTGGCTGTTTTATTTGAGCAGAATTTTTGAGATCCATGCTGCAGCCAGTCCTCGATTCATCCCTTTTTATTGACAGATAATGGTGATTTATTGTATGAATGCATTGTGGTTTGTTTACTCATCTATCAGCTGGCTGGATGTGGCTTCCTTTGTTTTGTTTTGAGATGAGGTCTTACTAAGTAGCCCTGGCTGTCTTGAAGTTACTATGTAGACCAAACTGGCCTGAAAGTTAACACTAACTTCTCTGCCTCTGCTTCTCAGACACTGAGATTCTAGGTGTGTAGATGTTTGGCAGTGGGTTGTTTCTATTGTTAGATTATTTCAGTGTTTTAATCTTTATCTTGATGTATGTTTTGCCTGCATATATGTCTATGCCCCATGTATACACAGTGCCTGTAGAGAAAGCCATTGTTAGCCATCCTGTGGTGCTGGAGCCTGAACTCAGATCCTCTGGAAGAACGGCCCATGCTCTTAACCACTGAGACATCTCTTGCTATGTAGCCCAAGATCAAACTCATAATCCTCCTGCCTTAGCCTTTTAAGTGCTGGGACTGGGACTGTAGGTCCACTACACACTACTCCAGCCTTATTTTTGGCTATTGTGTTTCTATCGTTAAACATTCTTTGAGTGCTTGTTTAATCATTTGAGAATCAGTCAGCCTGTTTTCCAAAACGATTACACCATTTTTCACTTCCGCCAACACTAACAGTATGCAAGTGGTCCAGTTTTTCCACAGCCTCCCCGTCCTATCTGACTTGAGAGTCTAGCCATCTTACAGAATGTGAAGCCACATCCCATGTGGGCTTCATTGATGTTTCTGAAAGGATGGGTGAGGCTAAGCATCTTTTCATCTGCTCACTGCCTGTCTGTATGCTCTGCTTGGAGCCTTTACCCAGCTCTGAGCTGAGTTACCTTTTTATTCCTTAGTTGTGTGTCTTCTGTTATAATTCCTTCCCGAATTCCTCTCTTGTTTAACATTTTTATTCATTTGATTTGTGTGTGTATGCATGTGTGTGTGCATGTGTGTGTATGCATGTGTGTGTGTGTATGTGTGTGTATGCATGTGTGTGTGTGTGCATGTGTGTGTGTGTATGGATGTGTGTGTATGGATGTATGTGCATGCAGGTGCACACACCACAGCACGTGTATGGTGGTCAGAGGATAACTTTTCCGACCTAACCCTACTACAGACTAGCTGGTCTGTGAGCTTCTGGCGGATTCCATTGTCTCTGTCTTGCCTTGCCACAGGGGTGTTAGGATTACAGTTACCTACTATTGCATCTAGCTTTTTACCTGGGTTACCTGGACAGACCTAAGGCCATTAAGCAACAAATGCCTTTCTCTATTGAGCCATTTCCCCAGCTCCTTTCCTCCCTTCCTGAAAAAGTCCTCCCTGGATAAGATAATCTATTACTTACTTTTGCATAGTGGTGGCCAAAATACCCACCAGGAACAACTCAGGGAAGGAAATAGTTTACTTTGCTCATGATTGCAGAGCTTCAGGTTGCCAGGCTTGTATAGCACGCTCCTTTATCTGCTGAACCATTTTGATGGCTTCTAAGGTTTGTTTACCCTGGCCAAACCCCAGTCTCTCTGAGTGTTTCCTTCTCGTGGTAATTACTAGGATTAAATGAAGCGATATGTGTCAGATACCTAGCTAAAGCTGCCCAAGATAGAAGTGCTGGCGGGAACCTATGCTAGAGGGCCTTATCAAAAAGCAATGGGCCATGTGTCTGTATTAATGAAGGATGCTGGGGAGAGCTGGTGTTTATTAAAGGACTTCAGAATGGGGAAGTAAATGCCAGAAATAAAGGGGTAGAGAAAGTTTGAGGGCTGAAGAGAAATGAGCCTGACTTCATACGCCTAAGTGGTTCCCAATTATGGACAGTCATGAGCTGACAGCTTGCTATGCTAAGGTATTTCTAAGCCAATTGTAGTGGACAAGATTCTCTGGGACCACATAGCATTGCCTCTGGGAAGGCCACATCCTATCAGGCCTTGTCTGATTGTCTCCTCCAGTCACCATAGGGTTTCCAGGAGAGCAGCTGATGAGGCTTGCGTTTATTGGATAAGCCTACACGAGGGCCCTAGGGCATCCCCTATTTTTCCTGCTTTCTGTAGCAAGTAGCTTTGGGCTTACATGGACACTGCTACCTACAGACCCCTCAGACTGATTTAAATGCTCTGGAGAATGGGAATAGATTGTCCTGCCTCATAGGGCCAGCAAAGAAAAGTCTACTCCCTGACTGCTTGGTACACACAACAATGGCACCTCTGTTCCCCACCAGTCTACTTGGAGCCTCCAGGGATGCTGTGCAAGCCTGCGGTGACCGGGGGAGAACACGCAGTCCTTTGATAATGGCTCTTTATGCCAGTATCTCAATCAAAGTAACAAACACGCTGACCATGACTCCAGCAAACACAACCCGTGCTTTGAGGTTTGACCCTGAAATGAAGACCCACCTCCAGGGCAGACACACGAGCCATCTTGGGGCATTCAAAGAAACAGATGCTTGCTCCAGGAGCTCGGAAACAAATCTATTGGTGGTGGAAATCTGGGCTAGGCAGAAGGTTTTTCATAACCCCAGCAGAGGCTGATAAGTACTTCTTCCCTGGCTTGTCTATGCCTACTCGTGCCACAGCTCAATATGGCTACATAAACCTTTTGTATTGGTGTGCAAGTCACATAATAAAAATAATCATCCAAACGAACCATTTGGAGGCACTGTGGAAAGCTGACTGAAGGGGGATGGGAGTTACCATCCATGCAGGGGTGAGAGTTTTCAGTGATGTCGCTGTCTGGGGGTGGGGGTCACCCTTGCCCCTGTAAGTAACCATGCACCCACACTTGTGTAAGAAAACACAATAAAGTCTTCAGATCCATAAGCTAGACGTGGGAGGGATGGTTCTTTGCTCTGTGGCTGATGCCTCATCTGGGATGAATAGACATTTGTCCATATCTCTCCAAGAAACACTCACACAATAGGTTCCTTATCCCAGTATAGAATCCTGTACCTCTTAGCTATCCTTCTCCACTCTCTTCCCTGTCGGCTCTCATGACAGCCAATCTCCTTTTTATGGATTTCCTTATTCTGGATATTTCCTTTTTATCAAGTCACGTTGTATGTGTATCTTCATTCACTTGTTAATATTATATGTTGTGGCCTTATCAAGACTCAATTCCGCCGGGCGGTGGTGGCGCACGCCTTTAATCCCAGCACTTGGGAGGCAGAGGCAGGTGGATTTCTGAGTTCGAGAGTTCGAGGCCAGCCTGGTCTACAGAGTGAGTTCCAGGACAGCCAGGGCTATACAGAGAAACCCTGTCTCGGAAAAAAAAAAATAGAAAGAGAAAAAGAAAAAGAAAAGAAATGATCTCTCATAGGCCGATGCCAGCAAGTCCCGGCAATCCTTCCTTCTCTGTCTCCACCTTGCTGGAGTTACAGGCATGGGAAGCCACACCTTGCTTTTACATTGGTGCTGGAGTCTAGGACTCAGGTCTTCATGCTTCTGCAACAAGTGCTCTTAGCCGCCTAAGCCCTCCAGCCCCAGATTTCATTGTCTTACATTTCTACACAGCTCCTCATGAGCAGGACCTATGCATTAAAAACAAAAGCTTCAGTTCCAGGACCCGGAACAGTCCCTGGGCAGGGCGGGGTGGGAGGGTGGGTAACTGAGTTAATCTGCATGAAACAATATGTAAAGAGAGTAAATTAGTTGTTAGGTGAGCTTGTGAAAATGGAATTCATTCTTAGCATCCATCATGTCTTAGTTAAGGTTTTACTGCTGTGAACAGACACCATGACCAAGGCAACTGGGGCTGGCTTACAGATTCAGAGGTTCAGTCTATTATCATCAAGGCAGGAGTGTGGCAGCGTCCAGGCAGACATGGTGCAGGAGGAGCTGAGAGATCCACATCTTCATCTGAAGGCTGCTAGTGGAAGTGCTTCATCCAGGCAGCTAGGATGAAGATCTTAAAGCCTGCACCCACAGTGACACACCTACTCCAACAAGGCCACACCTACTCCAACAAGGCCACACCTCTTAATAGTGCTACTCCCTGGGCCGAGCATATACAAACCACCGAATACAGCATTCCCTCCTGCACACACAAGGCATTGGACACTTTGAGTTCTGGAAAAGAATGCAGCCTAGCTGCACTGGAAAGGCAGTGCAATGCTCTGTAGGATGGCTCCCAGCTACTGTGGGCCTGTTCCCTTGACTGCCCTTTTCTTCTCCTTCTGGAGATAGGATCCATCTTTCTTGAGAAGATCTATTTCTCTTCCATGTAGTTGGGGGATGCTCCTGCTGCCCACCAGTCACAGGTTAGGCCTGTGTGAACTGAAGTTTCAAAAGATGTATCTGTGTCAAAGAGCTCACCTCCTGATTGACTGACTAGAACTTCATGACTATGGGGTGATGAGATATTGCAGATCAAGACTCAAAAATTATGTGGAGTTAACTTTAGTCTCTGTGATAACCATTTACTACCAACCTCTAAGTCTGAGCCTCATTGACGACTAGGTAAGACTTTTGGAATTCACTGTTAATCTTAGCAGACCACTAGCTAAACCTAAAGCTAAGAATGTTATAACATCTGAAACCTGTAGAGGATAGCTCCTCACTCTGCTGATGTCTAACCACTGCCTACCTGATGTCTCACCAATGTGTTTTTTTTTCTCCATCATTTTATGGCTTCCTTATATTCTGAAAATATAAAAAAATTCATATGACCTATTCCATGGTAAAATATTTCATTCATGAATTAATCCTCCTAGCCACAGTCACTCATATTTAACTCAGATGAACTGACTCGTACTCCTCTGGAGTAAGAACTGTGTTTTGCATTGATAAGCAATGGGCATGTTACTCAAGGAGAAACTTGGAGTAGTAAAATTGGTGCTATAAAGGATTTACTAACCAGCACTTGCTTAGGAAATGCTAAGTTACACCAAGTAGAATTTATGTAAGAGAGCACTGCTTCCAGCACGACTGAAAGATAAGTAAAATACTAGCCAGGCTTGTTAGTAACTGTAGGAGAGGACATTTTGGTGCCATCATTGAAGTTTAGTGTTGCTGAGAAAGTTCCTGTTAATATTTATTCACCAAAATTGGCTTCTAAAAGCTCTATTCCCGTAACAAAAGGACATAAGACTGTGTTAAAACTGGCCATTAGAGCATGCCTCCTGTATGGGGTGCAGCTCAAGGGGGCCTTGCAGGGTGTCTGTCACTGGTCTGTCACTAAGTCCTCTGTGTTCTTATCAGGAAAAATGTAATTCTCCCAAGTGGGTAAGATGGTCCTGGGTAACGAGTACTTAAAAAGAACAACACAGATATACTTAAGGAATTCTGACAATATCTTTGCTATGTAAAATTTCCCATATGCCCAAGTGGCCAGGCTTGTAGTGTTTTGTCTCTGTTTAAATTGTTCAAAGTATAACCTTGGGCCTGGACCTGCAAGAGATTTAAGGATGCCAGTGTCTGTGGAATGCATAAAGCTAATGTGTTTGTAAATTAGTAAAATCTTCTATTAGAGGCTAGCCCCTCCATGGGCATTAGCCAAGCCTGTATCTGAGCTCTGTTAAAGAGCTTTTTCCTTTATTAATCTCTTTGTGTAGTGACTTATCACTGGGAAGCCATATTAATGCTGTAACAATATAGTCCAAGTGAGGACAATGAAAGCCCTCAGCACGTTCCCGTGGAGGACACTTTGTGCTGCAGGAAGTAGCCTGCTCAGGAGTTGTGGTGGTCATAAAGAGCATCACCTCTGAGAGGCTGAACAGTATGTGAGAAGACAGAGCCGCATCCCCGTCATTTCAGCTGTTGGATTTAGCCACGAACAGAGACTAAGCAGTTGAAGTTCTGAGGCCTTTGAACTTCTCTTCCTAGTAAGATAGTTTGAGTTGAATTTCTGTAAAGAAAACATTGACTTTGAGACATAGTCTCAGCATATAAGCTGTACCTGGCTTTAAACTGGCTGCATAGGTAGACTAGCCTTTCACTTGTGATTCTCCTGCCTCTGCCTCCCAAGTGCTGAGACTAAAGACATGTACCACCACACCTAGACTATAGACATGTACTACCACACCCAGGCTATAGACATGTACCACCACACCTAGACTATAGACATGTACCACCACACCTAGACTATAGACATGTACCACCACACCCAGACTATAGACATGTACCACCACACCTAGACTATAGACATGTACCACCACACCTAAACTATAGACATGTACCACCACACCTAGACTATAGACATGTACCACCA
>NW_021604639.1:11483919-11489872 GCF_004785775.1 Grammomys surdaster | reverse complement strand
ACATGTACCACCACACCTAGGCTCTAGACATGTACCACCACACCTAGACTCTAGACATGTACCACCACACCTAGGCAGGATTTTTTTTTAATATAAATTTTAACAAAAAGAGAAACTAACTCATACTTTGGTGTCCAATATACCCTTGCACCTCTATTCTGTCATTAATTGGTAGTATGGCCCTGGGGTGAGGTATCTAACAACACAAGACTCCAGTTTCTTCATCTGTGGAGTGGAGATGAAGTCTCCCTCCATCAGAGAATCATAGAGAACCAAGCTATCCACTAAAGCCATTAGTGTGACTTCTCTCTTCTCCAGTAATCTGCCCTCTTCTCCCCTTCCCTCCCCGTGAGGAACTTGTCTAACTCAGATTTTGAAGGCAGGAGCCATTATGCTGTCTTGTTAAATTTCTGTTTACTGTAGGAGCTGAGTTGCTGCTTTTAAGTCTGTTTCCTGCAGCCTGACCTGCCCTAACCCATGACCTTGACTTGTTTTTGAGGATACCCTTATGCTCCCTGACCCTCTGTGACCTTCCCTGAAGCCCTCCCTAATTACCTGGCAACCCCGGTTTTTGAGATTTTTCTGTATTTCCTTTGTGTCCCATTGTCTTCCATAAACCCACTTTGCAAAAACTTATACTTTTACTCCTTAAAGGGGGCCCAAGAAATAGATTCTGGGCTGCTCTCTTTAACTCAACACAGGAGACAGTGACTGGCCAGATTTTGGATGCACCCCAATAAAATCAAGCTTGCTCCTAATTGGCTCAAACTGTGGTAGTGATTTTATTATTACCCAGTGGGATTAGCACTCTCTTCTCCCTTCCTCTCTGTTTTTTTTCCCTCCCTCTCCTTCTCTCAGTCTCTTCCCCTTCCTCCCCATCTCTTTCCTTTTCCCTCCTCGCCCATTTCCACTCCTCTTCTGTTGAGGATAGCCTCGGCCTTGTATTTTGATGCTAATTCCCCTTTCCAGAGAAGGGCTGCACACAGGTGAATTCTAGTGGACTTTCTGCCCACCTTAATTTGTAAAATAAAGGCTAGAGCCAATGATTGGGCAGTAGAAGGGGAGGAGAAATAAAGGTTTGTGGGAAGAGAGAGAGAAGACAAGGACTAGGGAGGAAGACCATGGAGGAGGAGGATGAAGAAGGAAGAAGATGGAGGAGCAGGAGGTGGAAGGACAAGCTCGTGGCTTGGAAAACCTGCAAGTTATAAGAGTCTCATAGCTGGGGAATAGAGTAGTGTAGTGGTGAAACTGCCCAATCTAGGCGTGCGGCTTATATTCATAATTATTGAGTTGTGTTTTCTTTAACGGGTCATATTTGGGTTGGAGATTGTCCGCAACACTCTTCTGTTTTGCCACACCTTACTCCCTACTTGTCCTGGGGACATGCATCCTTAATGCTAGACCTTTAGAAGAACAGAAGTACGACTGCATTGACTACGGCGGATTTCTGAGTTCAAGGCCAGCCTGGTCTATAGAGTGAGTTCCAGGATAGCCAGGACTACACTGAGAAACCCTGTCTCGAAAAACCAAAAAAGAAAAAAAAAAAAAAAAGATACTGATTTCTATCAAGATGCCCAAGGAAATGTTTTTCCATTTTTTACCTGTTAACCATGCATATTCAAATATTAAAGGAGGAGTCACTTGGATCCTGGCTGGAGGGTGCTTTTAACTTCATCTGATACCATCAGGACAAAAATTGTAGGGACCAATTGCTCAGGGAAATGAGGCTCCACATACCCCAGATTCACTGACATCAGCCCCAGAGGCCTGTGCTGCCTTGCCAGCCCTACCTCTTCTCATTTTGTACCTCGAGCTTTTGGCCCCTGGACTTTACAGTTAAACCCATCCATACACCACTCACTACTCACCCAGCTAAGCACCTGACTCATCACTCCTTGACACTTGATTCCAAATTCACTCCTTTGCCATGGGTCAGCTCTTGATCTTGACTCCTGATGCAGGATAATGAGACAAGGAGGGGAGTGGAAGGTGATCCAGGAGCTCAAAAGCCATCTGCCCTGATCACATGGATATGTCTTTTTGGCCTGACTTGGGCAGGAGATGGGAAGGAGGAAATCTAGGCCTTATTTGGTTGTCTTTAGGCTTTCTGAACCATTTGATTCTTTGGTTTTTTGTTTTGTTTTGAATTTGAGACAGGAATTATGTAGCCTGTTGGGCCTAGAACTCTCTGAGTAGACCAGGCTATCCTCTAACTCCTCGAGTTCTCCTTGCCTGTGCCTCCCAAACGCTGGGAATTAAAGGCCTGTGCCACCATGTCTGGCTGACATGATTCTTTTAATTAATTAACTAATTAATGAATTTTTATTTGCCTCAGTCTGAATTGTGAAGCTGGGTTAGAAAGATTTTTTTGGTTTGGTTTTGGTTTTTGATGCAGGGTCTCAGATATCCCAAAGCTGACCTCAAACTCCTATGTAAATGAGGATGGCCTTGACTCCCAATCGTTTTCTCTACAGGTGTGTATGGCCATGTCTAGTTTATGTGGTTCAGGGGATAGAACCCAGGGCTTTAATGTAATTTAGGTAAACACTTGACCAACTGAACTATATCTATAGTCTGGGAAGGAAGTCCGTGGAAGTCCTCCGGGAGTCCCTTCATCCACTAGTTCATCAGCCAGCACTTACTAAATGCACTTTGACCCAGTGTGGAATGCAGTTTACACTGGATAGATGCTGGCCTCAGGGAGCTTCATCCTTTTGAGGAATCAGGTATCAGTACTACCTTGCAGCAAGATGGTTCTCTGGCTTCACCAGAGTTGAAACCTAACTTTAAGATGCTCAAGCTCTTCTGTTTATCCCCAGTGGCCTTAGGCTAGACTCTGGAGGAATGGGCTATCTGAATATAAATGGAGTGATAAGAAAAGCATATCAAGCAGCTCGAAGCTCCAGCCACCCTGTATCTCTCTGGTTAACTAGGTGTAATCCCTCCCACTTTCAAATGGCCACTAAAGGGTATGAACACCGATTACTCTATGACCTGGAACCAGGTCAGACCTAAACTAGACCAGTCAGAGCCCTTCTTAGCATAATGCCCTAGGCACAGAGACAGAATGAAGTCTAGCTTGTCTGGTGGTGAAACCCAAGGCCTGCAGCACAAGACACAGCTCAGGGTAGGCACTCTGACTCCTGAGGCTGGTTCTAGACCCTTGTGCTTTGTTACAGAAGCCAATGGGTCTTGCCCCAGGATGAGAACAGCCATTGCGTTTAGCAGGTTTAAGAGACTATGCTGGCTAGTTTTTGTTTTTGTTCTTGCTGTTGCTGTTGTTTTCCCTGAGAAATGGTTTCTTTGTGTAGCCTTGGTTGTCCTGAAACTAGCTCTTAGACCAGGCTGGCCCCAAACACATAGAGATCTGCCTGCTTTTGCCTCCTGAGTGCTGGGATTAAAGGTATGCATCACCACCACCTGGTTGCCGGCTAGTTTTTATGTCAGTTTGACAGAAGCTGGAGTCATCTGAATGAAGAAACCTCAATTGAGAAATGGATTCTATTAAGATCAAGCTGTGAGCAAGCCTGTAGGACATCTTCTTAATTGGTAGTTGATGTTCAGACCATTATGGGAGATGTCACCTCTGCTGGGTTGATGGTCCTGGGTATTCAGCACTCCTCTGTGGCCTCTGATCAGCTCCTGCCTCCAGGTTCCCATCTGGTTTGAGTTCTTGTCTTAGCTTCCCTCAATGGACTGTGATTCAGGATATGTAAGCCAAATAAACCCTCTCCTCCTCAAGTCACTTTGAGGCATGGTGTTTTATCACAGTGTTAGTAACCCTAAGACAGAGACCAGGGTTAGCCTGTCTAGCTCTATGGAAGCTTTACAAGAGAGCAAGAGTTCTGAGTATTGGGGGCAAGAAATCTGGCTCTGTGCTCTATGGCTATCAGTCACTGGACACAGGCCTAGGCAAATGCCTCTCTTTCGCTGTGTCTCCATAAGTGTTTAGGTAAAAAGTTTCTTATTAACAGATGGAGATCTGGGTGATACATCCAACATACCCTCGCTTTTCCTAAGCTGATCCATTTGGCACAATGGTAACAAAGGGTCTTGGCGCTTTTCACATTGTTCCCTGTATCCATGTTCATTTTAGCCCTCTACTTTGAAAAGGTAAATGGGTGATCTGAATTCATCTTCTAGGGCTGTCGTAAGGAATACAACAGCGATGTGGCTTTCACCATGCACTATGACAGGGGCACTCTCAGCTTTAAGGACGAGAAATCTGGAGTCCAGGTGTCAGCAAGGCCACGCCCCCCCAAGGCTATAGATTTGGGTCACTCCCTGTCACTTCCAGCTTTTGCCGTTCTAACCCTTCTCTGCATAGAGTGACAACACCCGTGTTTCTTTTGCCACGGTGGCTTCTGCTGTGTGTCTCTCTTAAAAAATCTCCCTCGGAGTCTATGTTATAATGGTTTATAGTAATTTAGGCCTATGGACAGTTTTTGCAAATATTGTTACTTCGCAGGTTTCAAGGGTCAGTGATAGGACTCCCTAGGGTCTACCATTCAACACATGTTCCCTGAGCAAAACCTCAGCCCTGTGCTTTGCCAACAAAGGACAAGTTACAGTTCGAGCTGGGTTTTACAGAGCAATTCCAAGTAGCTTGCTACCTTATGTCTTTCTGAGGTTATTTATTTTAACGTGTTTTGCTCGCGTGTATGTGTACACACCAGGTTCATGCAGTACCTGCAGAGTTCAGATTTGGATATCTTATCCCCTGAAGTTGGGCCAGTTATATACATGCTGGGAATTGGACCTTGGTCTTCTATGAGAGTAGCCAGCGTTCTTAATGACTGAGCCGTGTCACCAGCTCAGCCACCTTATACATTAGTGTTATTATATGTGTTTTTAATAGGTACTATAGCTATAGTTGTATAACTGTATTGTTGTACAGCTGTAGCTGTGTAGCAACTATAGTTGCTGTACATCTGTTAAAGAATAAGATCTTGAAGGCTAAATTCACAACCGAAAGTATATAGAGAGTGAGATCTACACTGGGATGAATGGAATGATCTCTCAAATATATTAAGAGAATAAAAAGTTATTCATACATAAATGAAATGACACAAGAAACTATGAAATTAATAGCAAAGAAAGATACCAGAGGCCTCACTATAAGTAACAAACACACCCTGCTTCTCTCTGCGTGTCTTCTACAGTTTGAACATAAAATGATCCCTGACCCTAGACTCCTCTATGTTTCAATACCTGGTCTCCAGGTGGTTGTGTTTGAGAAGACTGTGAAGCCTTTGGGCTCTGAGGCCTAGCTAGCAGATGTAGGGCCAGGGTTAGTCGTAGCATGGTTATGGCCTGAGCTCTTCCTGAATGCTCAGGTGCTCTTACTAACTAACGCCCTCATATTTCCTCTGCTCTTAACATTGCGCCTTCCTACCTGATGTACCGTATCTCCTGAACTCGGAGTCAGAACAAATCCATCCTCTCGCTTCTGTTAGATATTTTGTTGAGGCAACAAGAAAAGTAACCAGTGTATTGTCTTAAACATCATTTGATTTTTTAAAATACTGTATATAAATTTTAAACCAGAAGCAAAGCAAAAGCGGGCTGGAGAAATAGCTCAGTCAGTAAAGAGCTTGCCTCGCAAGCATGAGGATGTGAGCTCTATCCCCAGAGTGCATTTGAAAATGCCCAGGGTCATGGCCTGTGCTAGGAATCCCAGCAGTGGGGAGGCAGAGGAAGGAAGATCCCTGGGGCTCCCTTCCCTGGCCTGCCAATAGAACTGAATCAGCAGGCTCAAGGCCAGTCTGAAAGGAGGTAGGTGGGGTTTCTGAGGATGTTACCTGAAGTTGTCCTCTAGCCTCTTCCCCCCCTTCTTCTTCTCCTCCTCCTCCTTCTTCTTCTTTCTTCTGCCTCTCCCTCTCCCTCTCCCTCTCCCTCTCCCTCTCCCTCTCCCTCTCCCTCTCCCTCTCCCTCTCCCTCTCCCTCTCCCTCT
>NW_021604639.1:11480263-11483819 GCF_004785775.1 Grammomys surdaster | reverse complement strand
CTCTCTCTCTCTCTCTCTCTCTCTCTCTCTCTCTCTCTCTCATCTCTCTTACACACACACACACACACACACACACACACACACACACACACACAAAGTAATAGAAACATATAGTACTGACATCTTAAGTCTAAATTTACAATGTAAACTGTTTTAGCCCTGTGGCAATGCTAGGGTGTAAGTCAGAGGAACCCACTCCTGTCAATCAGACTAAGCTCCAGAGTTACTCATGGCGGTTTCAGGTATCACACACAGAGCAAGAAAGTCCTGTAGCGTGGGATCCCAGGTACTTCCCATTGAACAGCAAACACCAAGTGACCCAAATATGCAAATAGAGCTGGTCAGCCAAGATTCTAATCTTTACTGAAGCGTTCCCGGTAGCACTTGGATATTGAATTGAATGGAGGCCTGACTTCTATATAGGGAGGCAAGCCACTAAAAGCACATCTGAGACCCTTTTACTCTATACACTAGTCAGATCTGTTAGCACTGGAGTGTGCAAACCAATTGGTATTAGAGCCATGAGAAACCCTCCACTTGATGAACTGGGGCGGAACATACATTTGTATCAGCTGGAGGGTGGGGCACCTTAGGACACACTGGGCAACTGGACGGTCAGCTACATCATCTTTCCAAAGAAACACCTTCTCATGCCAGTGGGTTAGGAAGTAGTAGAGAGAATACGGTTGACAGGGTAATTGGAGGAAGACCTAAGGGAAGGGGGAGCAAAAAGACAAGATAAATAGGAGAGATGAGAACAAGGGGTGACGAGAATAAACGGGGTTACCTTCATAATCCACGGCAATCTTCAGGAAGTGGGGTGAGCTGTAGATAACCATGTGCCATGAACAAAGCCACCTCCAGATGATAAATAGTGTGTGTTTTCTCTTACAAGGATCCTAGATTTTATGCAGACACAAAATCGTGTGTGCATATATAAAAGTACAAGTGATGTGATTTTTAAATTTTGCAATATGTTTTTACAATAAAGCTTAAAATGAAATTTATCTTTAAAACGAAAAAAGACTGGGCTGGTGAGATGGCTCAGTGGTTAAGAGCACTGACTGCTCTTCCAGAGGGCATGTGTTCAAATCCCAGCAACCACATGGTGGCTCACAACCATCCACAATGAGATCTGATGCCCTCTTACAGGGTGTTTGAAGACAGCTACAGTGTACACACATGTAGTAAATTAATAAAAACCTTTAAAAAAATAAAATAAAACGAAAAAAGTAAAAGTGAAACTTTCTAGGGAAACAAAGGGGACTAATAAAATGGGGAGATGAGAAGGGGAGGGGCCATTTCTGCTCCAGTTACTGCTGCTTAAACACTGGTGTAGGAGTGAAGCGAGTGGGGGCCAGAGCAAGAGGGAGAAGCGAAAGGGAAAAAAAATAAATAAGTTAAAGAAAAAGAAAAAGAAAGGCCGGGCAGTGGTGGCACACACCTTTAATCCCAGCACTTGGGAGGCAGAGGCAGGCGGATTTCTGAATTCGAGAGTTCGAGGCCAGCCTAGTCTACAGAGTGAGTTCCAGGACAGCCAGGGCTACACAGAGAAACCCTGTCTCAAAAAACCAAAAAAAAAAAAAAAAAAAAAAAGAAAGAAAGAAAGAAAAAGAAAAAGAAAGAATACTGTGGGCTTGATGTGTAGCCAGGGGGCTCTTGAGTCCCAGCACTAAAACCAACCAAACAAAAGCTGGTTCATCGAAGCATATTAAGCATATTCTTATGCTGTTTTTAAAGACAGTCTCCATACCCTAGGTAGCCCAGGCTGGCCAAACATTCATGGTCATCCTCCTGCCTAAGCTTCCCAGTGCTAGGATTATAGGTATGCACCACCACACCTGGCTTAAAGGCGAAACTTCAATGTACATATTTAAGTTCTATCTCAGCTCCTCTCTTACTGTGTCAACCAATAAGATAATCAAGAAAGCACACCAGCCAGTCAGGCCGTACCTGTCAGCCTGGCTGCCCTCATACAGGTAAAGCACAGGAACAGCTTCTCAGTGTAAATAGCTTCTTTGAATTGACAGGACTGAAAATTGAAGAATTCTCCTGACCTAAATTACATCCTTCAAAGCACGGCCAGCTCACTCCACCTCCCTTTCCAGCTGGCCCTAGCAGGAGATGATCTGCACTGACACATCCTTTCCTAAATGTCGGAGGGAGATCCCTAGAGAGCTCTCCTGGCCAGTCATCTAACAGTTTAGGTCAGAAAAAAAAAATGTCAGTCATTTTGACTAATATGGACTTTACATTCAACCTCAAATTTACAGATCCACTACCCTTGCCTTGTGTTTTATGAATCTGACTGACTTTCCTGTACACCCACAACTACAACTACTGTCCCAGTTAAGGATCCAAACTGTCACCTTCCCAGAACTCCTTCATTGGTTCGTGTTTATCTACAGTTAGTCTTCGTACCGTATCGAGAGGGTCTTTTAGAAACTCAGTCTCAGGCAGGCAGTGGTGGCACATGTCTTTCCCTGGAAAGGCAGGGGTAGGTGGGTCACTGAGTTCAAGGTCAGTCTGGTCTACAGAGTGATTTCCAGGATGCCTTGAACCTGCTCCCCACCCCACCCCCAAAAAGAAAAGAAATAAAATCAGTCGCTATTTTGCCTTAAAATAAATACAAGGACTTAGCAAAAACCTGAAATACAGCTCAAGTCCAGGGCCTGGGATATAGCTCAGTTGGTAGAGTGCTTGTCTGACATACAGGAGGCCCTGAGTTCAATCCCCAGTACCACAAAAATGGGACAGGATGGTGCATGACTGTAGTCCCAGTCCTGGAGAGGTAGAGACAGAAAAGTCAGCAGTTCATTGCCAACTTTGGCTACATTAAGTTCAGGGCTAGCCTGAACTAGATCTGATCCCATCTTTGATTACAAAAAATTACCGTAATTCCATCTTTTCCCTCCCTATGCTTTCACCATTCTTTATAGATCATGTAAGAACATTTCTAAGAAGCTGGGTGTGGTGGCATGTCAAAACCCAGTCCAAGAATGCAGTCTTGCGGGGGAGATTTCTGAGTGTTGGGAGAAAACACCAAGAAAACAAGAGTCTTGTGACTTTAGTTTCTTTCCAAACAAGGAATTGTCCTTGGATTATGCTTTCATGCCCCTCATACTATATTACATTACTCATGTAATGGATATGAGTGAGTTTACTTCAGATTATTCACTACAACTGGATATTGTTATTTGTTTATATGCCTCAATGAAAAACTTCTCTCTGCCATGATGAGTTTGTCTGCCACGTGCATTGTGATTGTACACTGTAGATGAATTTTAATCCAGCAACATGGCTGCTCTGGCAAGAGATCACATCCCAAGATATAATCCAGCTGGAGTGCAGACACATCACATACCTTTGTTCTCTCTGGCCGGAACACAGACATGCCTTTAATCTCAAGCAATGACGTCTAATTGAGGGGCAGAGAAAGTGATGAATCAGAGAAAGATTTGACAGAATGAGTCAGAGATAGGCTATGCCCAACTCTCAGGAGAACAGACAGGAAAGAGGGACTACATAAAAAGCAGTGAGAGAAAGAGGAGGTGGT
>NW_021604639.1:11473008-11480253 GCF_004785775.1 Grammomys surdaster | reverse complement strand
GAGGAGGAAAGAGGGGCTATGAAAAAAGCAGTGAGAGAAAGAGGAGGCGGTCTGGAGGAGTTCAGTTCCATTCAATGCAGTTCTGTTCAGTTAGATGCATTACAGTTGAGTCCAGTTAAGCTCAGCTCAGAGCACAGAAGTTCAGTTTGTGGAGCCCAGAGACAGTTTTTTCAAGCAGACCCCATTTAAATCAGTCAGCTTGGAGAGGAGTTTGAGCCAGAACAGCTGAGTTGAACCAACCAGCCAGAGTTCAGAAAGAGCTAGAAAGGGTGAGTTTATTCAGCATAAGTCTCTCTTGGAGGCTGAGGTTCTATGCCTAGGTTAGCAGAGAGAGACTGGAAGCTGAAGTCCTCAAGCTCCCAATTTGCAGAAGATTTGACTGAATGGAGGCTAGACGCTTCCAAGTCTAGGCCTAGGAACACCTGGATAGACACACTCTGGGCTCAGCCCAAGCCATGCATTCCTGAAGCTGGTTACGCTCTCATTGCATCACTTTGAGGAATAAAAGTGACTTACAATACACTTTACTCATGTGACTCCTCTTAACCCTCAAAGTATAAATTGTCAGATGCTCTGAATATAAGTTGGCTATTGCATGAGACTTTAGTTCACCTCATTTCTAGGCTCTCTTCTGCCAGGTCCCACTGCCTCTAGATCAGGACAGTCACAGTGATACAAGCCTTTTATGTTAGCACTGGGGAAGCAGGGCTAGGAAAATCTAAGTTTTAGCTAGCCTGGTCTACATAGTGAGTTCCAAGACTACATAGAGAGAGAGAGACCCTATCTCCACAAACAAAGCAAAGAAACAAAAATAACATTTCTATGTTAATATAAATTTTAATTTTCTAAGATTTCTCATTACTTCTTGAAGAATATTTTAAAAATTAAAAAAAAAAGAGCATAAAGCCAGGATTCCCAAGTCATACATTTTGACAGGATTCCATCAGAAGAACAATTTAAATATAATTAACTAAGTGAAGACAGCTAATGGCCAGAAGTTATTTAAAGTTTCTTAGCTATGGGAGCCTCCCACAAACAAGAAGAATCTATGTAGGAACTGTCTTTGCAGAAACCCAACTATCCTGGCTTACTAAGACCCAGCCCAACACGTGGCAAAGAGGAGACAATCAATACATGCAGAATAAATAAAATTAAAACAGATCTTTTTTATGTCAAAAAGCCTTGTAGTGAAGATTTTAGCTCACTCTTTCCCTCTCTCTCCCCCCTCTTTCTCTTTCGTTCTCTCTCTCTCTCTCTCTCTCTCTCCTTTTCTCAGTTCTAGGAATTAAAATCAGCATGCCAGGCAAATGTTTTACCACTGAGCTGTTCTAGCTTCTAAATTTTTTTTTTAAATATAAAGCTATCTTAAATATATCTCTCTGTAAATTTCCCCTAAATTACCCAGGAGTCAGGGTACATATGTTGCGATTGAAAACCTAATGTCTGTAATTGAGGAAATATAACTGACACCTACTAGAATATCGGCCACTCCTCTCTTCTGGAACTGGCTAGTCGTCCCACAGATGTGGACTGCTGGCAGCCATATCTCTGCCATGGGATTCTATCCCCTTACAGTTAGTTGGTCAAAGTGGACAATCAAATTACTCTATATAACCTAGTTCTCATCCGAGGTGATTTTTGCCCCCTAGGACCACTGGCAGTACCTGTAGATACTTTATTAAAAGTCAGTCGGATCAGAGGGGTGGCTGGCAGAGATGCCCCGTGGCTATACATCAAGGATACTGCTAAACACTCTGTAATGCACAGCACAGCCCCATAGCCAATGATCTAACCTAACACATCACAGAGTTTCAGTAATGTAAATCTGCTTGATGGGAACTCCTGGTCTTTATCACACATGCAAGAGAAGCAGGCAAAGTCACCCATAGAGATGTGGAGAGAGGAGCTGAAGTTAGAGACAGTTTTCTGATTCCTCCTCTGTTCCTCTACCTGGCCCCCAAGAAGTACAGAGGATTTCATCTAGGGCCTCAAGCATCTGAGAGGAACACTACTACTGAACTGCTGTCCCCAAAAGTCTCCTAAGTCCCAATTTCAGGTCTTTCTGCATGCTTGTTTTTTTCTTCCTTTCAATAAAGAATAATTCTGCATTCTTCTCTTAAGAGGTACACGACCTAGAAACAATACAGAACAGAAAACACCCAGTTAGAAGACAGGGTGTACCAGCCCTAGTACTCAGAAGGTAGAGGTAGGACGATCAGGAGTTCAAGGCCAAACTCAGCTACAAAGAAAGTTTGAGGGCGGCTTAAGATACATGAGAGATCCTGTGAAAGGAAGAAAGAGAGAGAGAAAGAAGGAAGGAAAGACAGACAGACAGACAGAAAGACAATAATAATCCAAACCAAGCCAGGATGCTAAGCCCTAAGCAACGGGTAATACAGGGTATTTCAAGACCCCAGAATAGTAGTTTCACTGAGCTAGAAGAGGTAAGGAGAGAGCCCTGTGAGGTGTGACTTCTACACCGAGAACTCAAGCAAGTGGAGAGAAAGCATGGCCAAGTAAGAAGACAAGTATGTGTTTTTTTTGTTTTGTTTTTTGTTTGTTTTGTTTTGTTTTGTTTTTTCGAGACAGGGTTTCTCTGTGTAGCTCTGGCTGTCCTGGAACTCACCTGTAGACCAGGCTGGCCTCGAACTCATTAAAAAAAGATCTTAACCATTTAATTTTACCAAATGAAGACTCGAGAGTCACACGCTGGGGTGAGAGCCTGCTAGCTCAGAGAGGCAGAGAAAGCACTCAACTGACCTCCTTCTTCAACTGATGCCCCAGAAGGAAAAAGCTCTTTCTCCTTCTCCACACTGTCTTAAATACCCTTCAACTCAAAGACCCTCCTTTCTGTTTACTTATGCTCACTCCCTGTCAGCTGGTCACTTGCTCCACCTCTTGACCTAGGGTTGACTTTATTTAGCTCTTGGATTAAAGGTATATGCTAGGGCTGAGCCACACCACAAGTATTCATTTACAGTAAACAGAAAGCTCTTGAGTTAAAGGTGTGTGCTAGGGCTGAGTTACACCACAAGTGTAACGGCCGTTCTGCTGCTCTCAGGGCCTAGCAAGAGAGAGAGTGGGGACGGAGACACGAAGAATGGAGACAAGACAGGGAGTCTGATCTGGAGATGAGGCAGAGTCTGCTGAGTCTGCTGCTGTTCTCTCCTCAAGTCTTTCCTTTTATATCTCTCCTCAAGTCTCGCCCTGAGTCTCGAAAGTGCTGGGATTAAAGGCATGTGCTACCACTGCCTGGCCTTGATTGAAAGGAAATCATGGGTATATCAAGAAAATTATCAGAGTATGCTCAGCTGTTGTAGGCTGTTGAAAACAAGTCTCTTGTCAGGTTATATGGCTCAAGATGGCTGCAAAGATGACAGCCGCTTTCTGCTCAGAGTCGGCTCCCAACACACAAGTACTTGTTTACAGTCGGTAGGAAGCTCTTGGGTTAAAGGCTGAGCCACACCACAGCTAGAAACAGTTTTTTACAGTTCACAATCTCCCGGTTCACAATGTGTTCAAATATCCTGCAACAAGTATATGTGCAATATTCACACAGAGGAACAAATATCCATACGGGAAACAGTATGGCGAGTGCCTGGATGAACAAAGGTTTGCTGGCAGTCTGTCTGTAGCCTCTCAGCTCCAGTTCTGCTGTCCTCTGCATTGCAGGGGACAAAAAGCCAGCAAGTTACATTTCCCACATCTCTTTGCCAACTGGCTATTAGCCAGGCTTTGCCAGTGGAAAGCTGTAGAGGAAGAAGGCAGTGGGTAGTCTGTATGTGTGTGTGTCTATCTGTGTCTGTGTGTGTAAGTGAGTCTCTGTGTGTGTCTGTGTCTGTCAGTGTGTCCCTGTGTGTGTGTGTGTGAGTGTGTCTGTGGGGCATGCATGCATGCACCATGTTTTCCACATTGCTAGCATCCCCACTATTGACAGCAGCAGCCACTAAGTGAGTCTTCCTGGGTTCACCAGCAGCCATGGCAGGTACCCTCCATCAGCTTCAGTGGCAGTGGTGGTAACGATAGAGGATACCTTTGCACTCCACTCAACAGCATGACACTCACAAACAGCAGTGTTTGCCAAGGCTGTAAAGCGTCATCTTCACACCTCTCCAGCCTAACTTCATGCCGCTCTAAGTCTCTGGGGGAAACGTATATATTTTTAACACTTCCATTTATCATATTGTCTGTGTTTTAAATACCTTCTGACTGGACCCTAAAATAACAACTGAGTCAGAAAGTAAGATGGGGTGGAACGGGGCTGTGGCGAGAGATTTGGTTCAATAGGCAACTCCGCAGCAGATGGTGCAAGCTTGCGTTCAGAAATGATCAGATGTTTGGACTTGTCTTAAGAGCAGTGGAGCCCCACAGAAGACCTAAAAGACAGCCTAAAGATCGAACACAGGGTCTTCCCCGTGCTTTTGCACACAAGTGCTGGACCACTGAACTACATCCTCAGTGCAAGGTTTTAAATAGATGTATACTTTATAAATACTTATCTTCATGATTGTGTGAAATGGTAATTTTAGAATCCTTGTTTACAAAACAAAACAAGACAAAAACAAAATCCCACTTTTCAACACATCCAGAGGGGCTGGTACTAAATCTTTGCCATTTCTTTTTGTTTCTGAGACAGAATCTTACTATATATAGCTTTGGCTGGCCTCCAACTGATAGAGATCCAATGTCCTTTGCCTCCTGAGTACTGGGATTAGAGGTGGTTACCACCATGCCTGGCCTTCATTTGTTTCTTCCTTTTCCCCTTCCTTCCTTCCTTCCTTCCTTCCTTCCTTCCTTCCTTCCTTCCTTCCTTCCTTCCTTCCTTCCATACTAGTGATTGAATGCAGAGCACAGTGAATGCTAGGTAAGCACTTTACTACTGAACTATACCTCCACCACCTTTTCCAATTGCATTTAATCCTGTCTGATCCTGGCTGCTTGCCCAAGTCTCCCACGTGCTCAGCACTTTTCAGAGTGTTGGAAGCATAATTGTAGACAAGGCAGATGATATCCCTGCCTTTGTGGACTCTGACATTCTAGTTGGCAGGCAGAGAAGAAGTGAGAAAAATCATTTACAGTTTAATAAAGCAATGGAAAGCAAACAGGCAGAATACTGATGGAACATTGCTTGAGGGGAAGTGGGGCAAGCTAGCTGTGTGAAAACGCTCAGAGAGGAAGTGGAAGTTGCTAGTTAGGGAACCCAAAGGAGTACACATGTCTTAGGTGGTTAAAGCGAGATTCTAGGACCTGAAAAAACTTATGTGCTCGGACTATACTCATCAACAAGCAAAGACACAGCACAAGACAGCCTGAAGAGTCTGCTGAGGCTAGATGAAGCAACCCCCTGTGAGCTGCATTATGGGCCTTGGTTTTTTGTTTTTTGTTTTTTTCTATCATGGAAATGATCCGACTTGTTTTTCAGTAAACAGTGGATTTAGCATATAGAGGGGAAGACTGTTAGGAAAGCCCAGTGAGAAAATTTGGCAGTGGCTCAGGGGAGGGGAGCCTGGTCTGGATTAGATCTCGCTCAAGGTCTTTCCTTAAACTCAGTTTCCTCCTTTGTAAGGTGAGGAAGGTTAGTAAAAACAGATCAGTAAACAGTTCCTCCTAAGTGCTCAGATATGAGGCAGACTCCGATACGGTGCCCTGTGTCAAGACTGGAAATATGTTTACGAGTGATGTATTTCTACTGCTCTCTACCAGCCTACATACTTCCCCTTCCTCCGGTTTCGCAGCAGCAGGAACTAAGAACATCTGTGGCCTTGCAAACCACTGAACCAATTAGTGGCTTTAAAGTTGCTTCACCATGGATAGCTTTTGCTGCTTACCTAGTTTTTTATCGACGGGGGTAGGTACGGATGCAAGAACTGAAAACGGCTGCAGAGTTGTGGTTGGGCTCAGTCTGGAAAGCTTGGTTCAGTTCAGGTGTTTGATTTTGCTTCTTGTCCTTCCTGCAGGGCTGTTGGACCTGTACTGCCAACAACGTGAAACTTCCATCTAAAGGACCCTTGCTAGCCTTAAAGTCAGTGCTTGTGTCCCAGTGCCTTTACATTTCTTTTTTCTTTTTTTGTTTTTTTTTTTTTTTTCTTCGAGTCAGGGTTTCTCTGTGTAGTCCTGGCTGTCCTGGAGCTCTGTAGACCAGGCTGGCCTCAAACTCAGAAATCCACCTGCCTCTGCCTCCCAAGTGCTGGGATTAAAGGCGTGTGCCACCGCTGCCCGACAGCCTTTACGTTTCTTGGTGACTGTCTCTTTGAGGAAATACTGTTCATTCAAAACAACAATGGTATAATTCAGCTGATACACATAAAAGCTTTTTTAGTATTCAGAGTGTAGTGGCAAAGTAATTAATACTGTTTACTTTAAAAAATTTTTTTTCATGTCAGTTCAAAAATATAAGCATCATGACTCTGATGCCTTAAAAACTGATAACTGGTAAATTTTTCTTTCTTTTTTTCTTTTCCTCCTCTTCCTTCTCTTCCCCTTCCTCCTCTTCTTCTTTGTCTTCTTTTGAGAGAGAGTCTTTTTGTGTAGCCCTGACTGTCCTAGAACTCGATCCTTTGATCAGGTTGGGCCCAGAGATCCCCCTGCTTCTGCCTTGTGAATGCTGGGATTAAAGGTATGTACCACCACTGCTGGGCTCAGTGGGACCTTGTTTCTTATTTATTTATTTATTTATTTATTTATTATGTAGTCACTTTACATCCCGCTCATTGCCCCCCTTCCAGTCACCCTCTCTCACAATCCTTCCCCCAGCCCCCATGCCCCTCTCCTCTGAGCACTTGGGGCCTCCCTAGGTATCTCCCAACCATGGCACATCAAGTCTTTGTGAGACTAGTAGCCTCATCCTCTCCCACTTAGGCCAGACAAGGCAGCTCAGCTAGGCTTTCAGAGACTGAAGCAGCAACCAAAGAGCATACACAGGCTGGACCTACCTAGACCTTTCTGCACATATGTAGCAGATGTGCCACTTGGTCTTCATGTGAGTTTCATATAACTAGAAAGGGGGCTATCCCAAAAGCTGCTCTTGTAAGTAAGATGTGTTCTTCAGTGGTACCTTCTTAAGGCAACAGCTGTTTTGCAAAGAAAACATCAGTGAGGCGCACCATTGGATAATCAGGTTTAATATCTCATAATTTTGTACTTAATTTTTTTCTTATAAAAATTTATTTGGCCTTCAACATGCATGTCAACTTAAGGTTCTATGTAGCTTCATTTATTTACTTAAACAAACAAACAAAAAAAAAA
>NW_021604639.1:11466569-11472608 GCF_004785775.1 Grammomys surdaster | reverse complement strand
AATGGGACCTCATGAAACTGAAAAGCTTCTATAAGGCAAAGGACATAATCAATAGGACAAATCAGCCAACTACAGATTGAGAAATTCCTTCACTAATCCCCCGGCCAACAGAGGGCTAATATCAAAAATATATAAAGAACTCAAGAAGTTAACCTCCAATAAACCAAACAACCTAATAAAAAAAATGAGGTACAAAGCTAAACAGAGAATTCACAACAGAATAATCTTGAATGGCTGAAAATCACTTAAAGAAGTGTTCAAATTCCTTAGTCATTAGAGAAATGCAAATCAAAACGACCCTGAGATTCCACCTCACACCAATCAAAATGGATAAGATCAAAATCTCAAGTGACAACACATGGTGGTGAGAATGTAAAGAAAGAGGGTCAGATGTTCTTTAGAATCACAAATATTTTCTAGTCCCAGAAGTTCTAGCCTATATAAAGTGGTCATTAATTTTGTTCATAATCTTTAATAGTTTTAAAGATGTAACATATATTCATTTTTGTGATTGATAGTCTGTTCTCTCATACTAAATATAATACCCTGAAGAAAGTGTTAGCTAAATTCCAAATTTTTAATAAATATCTCTTACAAAGAATAAAAACACTAAATACAAAGTTTTCTACTTAACTTATTAGGTATTTTCTTCATTTATTCTCTTTCCATGGAAATTTATAGTGCTCATCTTGCTAGCTTGAGTGGAAAGGGTGGCAGGTTATCTCCTTCATATGTGTTGATGTTACACAATACACACACGCGCGCGCGCGCGCACACACACACACACACACACACACACATTCATCTTATATGAGAAAGGGTCTCTCACCTGCCTGGAGCTTACCAAGTATGCTAGGCTGGCCAGTATCCCTAGAATACTAGGGATTCTGGGTCCCACTTCCTTAGTGCTGGGATAACATGCATGTGTCACTGTGCCTGGCCTCTTCACATGTTTTCTAGAGATCAAACTTGGGTCCTTGTGGTTGATTGGTAAGTACTTTACCAACTGAACTATTTTATCAGTCTTACTGTTTCATACAGCTTTAAATAGCTTCCTTCTTCCTCCTCAGAGAGGTCTGTTGTCCAATAACATACCTCCTTAAACCCTTTGTGGTGTGAAGAAATGTTAAAAAATAAAAAGTCACAAGTGTCACAATTGCTGGACAGTTGCCTGTGCTTGTAATTCTAGCCCTTAGGATGCTGAGGCTGGAAGGTAGAGAACTGGAGGCTAACCTTCATAGATCCTGACTCAGAAACAAAGCTAAAGCAAAAATAAAAAATCTCTAAAAATACACATTCTTTAATCTGAATTCTTTAACTATGAAAAAAAAAAACATTCTTCCAAGATTTGCTTTGAGGAGCGACCATCCAGTTGTACTTGAGGGTAAAGCTGGAGTGAAATCATAAATCTTTATTAAATCTACCGGCTTTGAAGATCACATGCAGGAAACACTGATTCTCCATCAGCCAATAGCCAGAAGAAAATCATTTATTTAGGCCATAGGGTTGGACTCTGTGTGGGCTCTCTGCCTAACCAAATGCAGAAGTCGTAGAAAATTTTGCAAAAGTAAAAATAAATAAATAAATAAATAAAATTCTGAATGTGAAAGGATCAAAAATCAATTTAAAATTAGACACAGTGTGATGAACAGGAGTTTCAGGCCGTGCTTGCCTGTGTTGAATCATACAAATCCAATGTAGCCTGTTTGTTTGTTTGTTTGTTTGTTTTGTTTTGTTTGAGACAGAGTCTCTCTGTGTAGTTTTGGCTATCTAGAACTTACTATGTGGATCAGGCTGGCCTCAAACTCACAGAGATTCTCCTACCTCTGCTATTGAGTGCTGGGATTGAAGCCTTTATCACTATGCTTGGCCAGCCTTGTTTCTGAAGACATAGCATGTTCACATTTCCTAGTATATGCCAAATGAGGGCTGCCTCAAACACCTTAGCTGAAATGGGGGACCAGTGTATGATACAAATTGCGGTGTCTTCAGTGTGCATACAGAGTTATCTGCTGTTGTAGGAATCATGCTTTAATTGTGAAAAGAGAGTCTTCCAGCATTCTCTACCACTGTTTATCATTGTTAAGTATCAGATTAGTGTATCTTGGGATTGTATTGTTAAAAGGCTTCATTTTTCAAACTTGGGGACTGACTTGTAGATTTGAGTTCATACCAAAACATTGAGTCCATTTTAACATGGGATTAGGACAGAATTTTCAACCCCTTTGAGATGGTTCCAGATATACACCTACCATGTAGTATTATGTACTTACAGAAGGCAGTGCTTTCAGCAATGTTGATTATAAAATAAAAATATCAATTGACTCTGAAAATGTTGAAGATGCTCTCCGGACTGTAATACCAATTTCCAGCACATCCAAGTCATTAGTATGCAGGTTTGCTTTACTCTTTTAATAAATGGTAAATTTATATGTATACCAAAAATTGTCTTAAAATAAATGTTTATATATTTTATCTGTAAATGATTTGCAAACTTGTTTTATGTACCTGTATACCTAGAGTTGCATAAAATTTGTCAGGATAAAAAAGGGCTACTAGTGGGAGAAGTTTAAAAAGTCCTTTGTCTAGTCAGGTAAGGTGGTAGATCTGTATACTTTTGAGGCTAGCCTGGACTATAAACCAAGCTTCAGGACAGTTAGGGCTACATAGTGAGACCTTGTCTCAAAAATGAAAACAAAACAGAACAAAAAAAAAAACCCAAAAAACAAAACCAGAAGCTGGGTTTCCTCAAGCCCCCTTTGGCTTGCCATGCTTACCCTTTTTTTCAGGAGATTCTAGTAACAGCTGAAGAAAAGCAGACTTGGAGGAACAAAGTGGAGAGTGCCATGAGAAGAGTCTCCTCTGCTCAAGGCCTAATAAGCCTTTCCCACTTTGGGCAGTTGTCATTTTTTGTACCTGATTAGCTATATCCCACAGTAGTGAAGAGCTGCTTCCAGACTGCCTCAGGTTTACTTTTGCTTCCCTGGTGATCTGCAGGCAGCATGTCTAAGACCAGCATCACCACACTCATCCACGCCCATAAACTGCAGGATGTAGCCTGGGATCTCACCCCTATTCAGTTGTATCCTTCCTCAACACTGAATGGGACACATTGTTTGGGGTTGCATTAGACACATTTGTAACAACAAGCAACACAAAACTAGTCCTGGAGACTTTAGATCCTATCTTAAGGACTCTGGCAGTTTGTTGGTGAGCCATTCATCCTATTATCACTTGGCTCAGCCAACTGTCACATGTTTGACAACTTTATGGAATACAGGCTCCCAGTCTCCTGGGAAGGCTGATTGAGCAGATGCAGGCGGTCTCTAGCTAAATATGTAGCATTGTCTGGTATTGTTTCAGACAATGCCTGGGTGATACAATTTCCCTTTATCCTGTTGCCAGTGAAATGTCTGCCTTCTTGAAGGCTTTGAAAATGCAAGATTAGGTCATTGGAGTAGAGCATCCAACATTCTGTAGTTCTAGAGTTATGCCTTTGAAGGCCACAATTGTACAGGATATCCTCTGAGCCAAACAGCTGTACCTGCTGGTCAAAGATCATCACATCTGGGGACTCTTTACATTTCCCCCCCACCCCACCCCATAGAGGGTCACCTGACCCTTACCCGAGTTGATTGAAACTCTGACCTAACCACTTATGGCCTGGGGGAGAGGGGACGGGGCTAGAGAATACAAGATTAGGGGAGGGCTCTCCATCTGTATAGCCATCAGCCCTGCTAGGTAAAGACTCACTCTCTCTCTCTCTCTCTCTCTCTCTCTCTCTCTCTCTCTCTCTCTCTTTGGTTTTTCGAGACAGGGTTTCTCTGTATAGCTCTGGCTGTCCTGGAACTCACTCTGTAGACCAGGCTGGCCCTGAACTCAGAAATCCACCTGCCTCTGCCTCCCAAGTGCTGGGATTAAAGGCGTGCGCCACCATTGCTCAGCTAGGTAAAGACTTTCTAATGTGGCCTTGACGGGGAGGAGCACTCACACAGCCCTAAGGTAATACCTCATTTATGCCCAGTAAACTCATTGGCTCCTCAGAGTGAACTTTGGTGAACTCATACCCCAGTTTGTTGTTGGGACCTTGGTGGGAGGGGTAGAGGTTGTTTATGCACCCTCCTGAGGAGGGCACACTGGCTCCCAGACTTCATAGCAACACACAACTGAATGAAATAAAAACACCCTTGTAAGTCCGTGTGGGTAATTGGCATGGGTCCGTGTGATTAACTGCAAAGGGGGCTTGTGAACGGTTTGCAAACCTCTACTCCCCATAAATGTGAAGGTAATAAAAACTTTTGGTACACCGAATGAACCCTTTGGACACTGCAGATGGACTGCAGTGGTAACCTTAAATAGGTTTCAGTATGCACTTGTGTGTATGTTTTCCTGATGGAGGATTTCTCAGGAGACTGATGCTATAGCATGAGCTAAAAATTCCTAAAAAAAATGTCTCCTCCTCCTCCTCTCCCTCCTCTTCCTCCCTCCTTCTCCTCTTTCTCCTTCTCTTCGTATTCTTCTTCTTCTATGAGACATCCCTGAAACAATGTCCAGTGACAAAGAAACAAATTTCAGTGAACAAATTAAGAGGCAATTTAGTCAGAAGTTGTGAGCACCATTGAACTGCCATTTCCACAGTCACCTAATTCTTCTGGACTACTCAAGAAGATTTATGAGACTTAGAAATCGGAATTTGGCATGGTAATGCCCTTGAGAGGCTGAGGCAGGAGAATTGCAAATTTGAGACCAGCCTTGACACCATAATGAGTTTGAGGTCAAACTTAGCTATATACAGTGAAACCGTGTTTCTAAATAATAAAATTGAAATTGACAGTTAGCTGAATCAATTTATGGTGTTGGTAATACTGTTTTGAATGGCAAGCAGATAGGCTCTCACTAAACAGTTTGATCTCTGATAGTCTGAGAATGTCCATATCTTGAATAGTAGCACCTCATGCATTTTCCGCTCTGCAAAATTCTCATATATACGTATTATAAGGTTTTAGTTTTTGGTTTTGATTTTTTTTTTTTTGAGACAGAGTTGTGTGTGTGTGTGTGTGTGTGTGTGTGTGTGGCGCCTTGGCTGTTGGCTGTCCTGGAAGTCTGTAGACTAGGTTGTCCTGGAACTCGGAGATCCACCTGCCATCCACCTCTGTTACATTGTAACAGAGTCTATTTTCATCAAGTAAAAGTATTTCAGAATCTATCACATCTTTAGGAAATGATATCAGAGAAAGCCTGCCTTTGTATCTGATTGGGAAGGAATCTTCCAAGTTGTTTTCAAAGACAGGGTTTCATGTAGTCCAGGCTTGCCTGGACCTTGCTTTATAGCAGATGACCTTTAATTCCTAACTGTCTTGCCTCCACCCACCAAGCGCTAGGATTATAGGTGTGACCCACCACACAGCCTGGTTCCAAGTTCTTATGTATGTACATTTTTCTATGTGACGGCATAAGCATCCGGGGACTATAGAAGCCAGAGGTCAACCTCAAGTGCTGTTTCTCAGGAGCAATCGATCTTATTCTCTAAGACACAGTCTCACTGGGACCTGACTAGGTCAGGGAAGGACTAGGGTATATAGGTGGGGGAAGGATGAGAAAGGGGACTCCATCTATACAGTTGTGTGTGTGCGCATGTGTCTTCATGAGTGCTGGGTATAGACTTCCCAGTGTTCCCAAAACCCCTCACCCACCACTCTGTAAGCAAGCCTAATAAAGTCAACAGTTCTCCCTTGTCCAGAGTGTTGTGTTTATAAAAATATAAAGAGATAAAGAGTATGTTCTGTGGGTGTGTGGAGAGGTATGGGGGAAGGGGATGTCTCAGCGGGCCCATGCCTAGGCATCTCTTCCCCAGGGATCAGCCACACCTCCGTATAGCATAGAATAGAGTTTATTCAGGGCACATGGGGAGGGGAGCCAGGAGGGTAGTAGAGGCAGAGAGACAGAGACAGAGGGAGGGAGGGAAGGAGGGAGGGAAGAGGAGAAGAGAAGAGAAGGGAAGGGAAGGGAAGGGAAGGGAAGGGAAGGGAAGGGAAGGGA
>NW_021604639.1:11412376-11466559 GCF_004785775.1 Grammomys surdaster | reverse complement strand
GGGAAGGGAAGGGAAGGGAAGGGAAGGGAAGGGAAGGGAAGGGAAGGAGTAGAGGCTGGCCATGACCACGTGGAGAGAGGGGGAGGGGAAGAGGGAGGGGCGAGGGGACAGAGAGAACCTAGAGGCAAGAGAGAAGAGAGCAAGACAGTAAGAGAGCAAGAGAGAGAGGGGGCAAGCAGCCTCTTTTATAGTGGGCAGGCCCACCTGGCTATTGCCCGGTAACTGTGGAGGTGGAATTTAGACAGAATACTAACACTGAGTACTGTAGATAGAGTTTACAAGTCCTCATGGAAAGGCATTTTTGCAATACTTAGTAAATTTTTGAAGGTTTTCTTTTAGATTTGGAAATTCTCCTGTGATGGCTGCAAGCTCTGCCTCAAGCATGGAGAAAAACTGCTATGTGGACAGGCCTGGTTGGTCAGAAGTTCTGTTATAAGGCAGGTCTGCCTGTGTTGACTGTCTTCAAATGGAAAGAAAGCTGTATACAAGTGTTTGTTGAGCCGGGCGGTGATGGCACATGCCTTTAATCCCAGCACTTGGGAGGCAGAGGCAGGTGGATTTCTGAGTTCAAGGCTAGCCTGGTCTACAGAATGAGCTCCAGGTCAGCCAGAGCTACACAGAGAAACCCTGTCTCGAAAAACCAAAAAAAAAAAAAAAAAAAAAAAAAAAAAAAAAAAAAACCCAAAAAGAATAATAATAATAATCAGGTGTAAAGGTAACCTTTACTGTAGTAATTGTCATCTTGGAGGCTTACTGCTCCCATCTGCTAACCTAGACCTAGTCCTGGAAGCCTCTAGCCTCTGTACAATTTAATGTAGGCCTAGTAATGTTTTCAGACTTACTGCTGAATAAATTCATTCTTTCTAGTTCTTTCTGGCTCAAACTCCTCTCCAAGCTGACTGATTCAATCTGGCTTCTCTGTTTCTCAAGAAATGCTGTTTGACCTTAAACTAACTGTAGCAATCGATTTTGATCTTCTGTCTCCTTCTTTGACGCTCATTCTGTCCTCACCTGTGTCTTGCTTGTCCTGTCTGTGCAACCTGTCCCTCTATAACTGTCACAGTAAAACTGCTTCCTCCTCCTCTTCTGTACTGCCTCTTAAGTAGCTTCCCTTTCCTCTCTCTTCTTGTGAGAGTTGAGCATAACCTGTCAAATCTTTCTCTGGTTCATCACTTTGTCTACCACTCAATTAAAAACACTGGTGCTTCCCTCTACAAACTAACTTTACTTATTGTTTGGAATCAAAGGTGTGTACTAAGGGCGTGCCTTTATTCCAGCCAGATTAAAGGTGTGTGCTAAGGGCTGAGCCACACCACAGCTAGAAATAGTTTTGTTTTTCAGTAAATAACACAATCTCAGGGTTCACTGTGTGATCAAACATCCCCCAACAATGGTGAGTTCAAAGGGGCCTGCAAATATTTAATGGTCCTGAGGGTTACTGGAAGATCTGCTTTGCATCCTGACAATTCTGCTGTCCCCCCCACCCCCGGAAATTAATTAGATTTAACAAAGTTTTAACAAGGAACAGGATTCAGATCCAGGCAGCACACCAAAGATGGTTCAAAATGCCCCACCTCTAGTGTGGTTAACCATATGTAGAAGTTGAAACACAGCAAACATACAAAATTACCTCAATAGTGCAAGTCAGCATTTGCCTTTTACGGACACACTTTGGCAACCTTCAGCCTGGGACTGGTTGAGTCCCAGTTGCTTGGTTACCAGGGTATATACTCTTAAATTTATAACCTGCTTTGCATCTCAGACCATTATATGGGAAGGCCATTCTGGACTACATTTTACCTACAGTATGGATATCAGTTTAGAACACATTTATTTGTTTGAACAGAACCATACAAGTTTAAAACAGGGCACACAAGAATCCTGAGCTCTTCCCAGCCCCGCGGGCATGGGCAGGAGCCAAGCTGCAGAGGCAACGATGCTGCCAACCTTCCGAGAAGCTGCTGTTCTCACGACTTGGCCCCGCTCTCACCGGGCGGTGCACACCCCACTCAAAGTCCCAAGGGCGGAGTTCGGGCTCCGGGGCCTGAGGACTAACCGATCTCCATCTCACGCCATGGCGCGGGAGTCAGGCACGTGGTAGCCCAGCCGCAGTTTCCGCCCTGCTCCTTCTATACAACCCTACCCTAGGCTTCGCGTGTCGCCGCCCAAACCACTGTAGCACAAGACGGGTGGAAAAAAAAAAACCGGAAGCCAAGATGGCAGCATCTCGCCCTTCTCTCGCGAGAGGGGAAACAAGGGAGAGGTGGGACGAGCGGGAGATGCACCAATGAGGGAGCAGGTCTCCCGTGACTGACAGCGCCGGCGGCCTCTCGCACGCCCCGCCCCGGCTACGGAGCTCGCTCTCCTCTCTCCGCGCTCTCCCCGCCTCCCCTCCCTCCCCTCCCGGCTCTTCTCTTCCCGTTGAGGTGGCGGCCGGCCTCGCCTCCTACTCAGCTCCGTTTTTCCTCTCCTCGCTTTTTCCCTTTCCCCCCCCGGGGCCCAGAGCGGCCGGACTTCTCACTCCCTTCTCTACGGTGGCCTTCGAGCCCCTGAGTGTGCTCCTTTCCCCGCCATGAATGAGGAATACGACGTGATCGTGCTGGGCACCGGCCTGACGGTGAGCTGCGGTGGACGGCGGGGAGACCTGTCCGACCGGCCTGTACCGGGCCCGGGGGCGAGGGCGGGTCCGATCAGTGTACACTAGCCCCGCCCGCGCCCGTGTCTGCACCCCCGTTGGGGACCGTCCCCACTCATCCGTGTTGGGTCTGGGGAGGGAGATCGCGGCTTGTTGGGATGCAGTGATTTGAAGACGTCCTAGTGTGTTAGGAAAAACCAGGATGTGGAACCCGGGACGTGTATGTGGGAAGCCTGCCCATTGGGAAGTTGAGGACAGAATCGCCCAACAGCCGGAGAGGAACAGCCTCGTCCTCCTGCAGGAAGGAAGAGGAAAGGGAAAACAGCCTGTGCTCCCTGCACTTCCCTTTTGGGTGGATGACCTCTCCCGCTTGGAAGCAGGCAAGCCCTGAGCCGAGCGGGAGGGAGTCGCTGCTGGCGCTAGCATTTCCTATGTGGCGAGCAGCTGCAGCAGCTTGCTCAGCTAGTCACTGGGCGCAGAAAGCCAGGCAGAAGGATGATCGCTGGTCGGTAATTTGTCCTAGAGTTTGGCCAACTTAAGTTTCTAGAGAAAATAATGAAACGAGTTTCTTTAAAGAACACAACTCCCTTTTTCTAATAAGCCTCAATTAAGCGTTGCTTTACCGCCCTCTCATCCTCTCTCGCTTGGAATGGGAAATTAATTTTTTCAAAACTTGTCTATTAAATACTTTTCACGCCTGGCCCTTGCCATGTTTCCCTTTTGTTTGTTTTATTGCATGCCACCACTGTTTCTTGAGGAGGGGGAGGCTGAGTTCTCTGTACTGCATACACTTCAGGCAGGTTAGAAAATAAATGCGCAGTGTGAATGTACTGGTGTATAAAAATGTAAGGCAGTACCTAATGCTACAGTATGCTTTCGTTGAGTATCTATCTTCTTAGATCTGGAAACAAATATAGACAGGTTTTTATATCTTGTGCTCCCCCCACCCCCGCACCCCTGCTGTAACAAGGCTGATCATTTATTTGCAAAAAGGAATTGGAAAGAGAACCAACCATTTTGACTATCAATTGCGGGGTGTGTGTGTGTGATGTATGTGTGTAGTTGGATGTGACATTGTGAGTAAATTACTTCATCGGGAACACTGACACTGATGTATGCATCCCATATGGATGTCCATCAGATGTCCAAGTCATGTAATAAGAGCCACGGCTTTCAAATTTATTGAAATGCATTGACATTTCTTAGGATCAAATTAATATCTTTAAGATAAAACACTTGGAAATAACTGTTTTAGAGAAAACCTTGAAGATTTTTATTCTACTTTTTTTTTTTAAATACTTTTAGGAAAAGCTGATTTTTCTCCTTACGGGGACGAATAGTGATTGCTAGAAGAGATTATTGTATTCTGACAAGGTCTCACTTTGTAGCCCTGGTTGACCAGGAATGCAGAGCTTAGCCTATCCCTGCCTCCTGGGTGTTGGAATAAAAGGCAAGGCCCAGATGTCCTGCTCTAGGCTCAGTAAACATGTGACTGCCCAGAGAATAGACTGTCAGATAGACATCATTGCTCATCTACAACTACTTACTTTGAATGAATGATTGGTTGAATTTCTCTCTCCCCTTTTTTTTTTTTTTTTTTTTTTTTTTGGGTTTTTCGAGACAGGGTTTCTCTCTGTAGCCCTGGCTGTCCTGGAACTCACTCTGTAGACCAGGCTGGCCTCGAACTCAGAAATCCGCCTGCCTCTGCCTCTGCCTCCCAATTTTTATTTTTATTTATTTATTTATTTTTTTAAGATTTATTTATTTTACTTATGAGTACACTGTAGCTGTCTTCAGACACACCAGAAGAGGGCATCGAATCTCATTCCGGATGGTTGTGAGCCACCATGTGTTTGCTGGGATTTGAACTCAGGACCTCTGGAAGAGCAGTCAGTGCTCTTAACCACTGAGCCATCTCTCCAGCCCCCTTTTTTTTTCTTTTTTTGAAGTAAGTTCTTTTTGTGTAGCCTAGCTATCCTGGAACTTCCTATGTAGATGAGGCTCCTGAACTCAAAAGAGAGATTTCTCCCATCTAGCCTTCCCAGGTGTCAGTGTTGGGATTAAAAGGCACATACTATCACACCCAGCTGCTGGGTTTTTTTGGGGGGAATTGTCCGGTGGGAAGACTTGAATGCCTAAATCAATCACTCTACCCACGGCTCTCTGCAGGTTGACCTTTTTAGTGCCTAATTGGGGTTCCAAGCATAGTAAGTAGTTTGTGGTAGCCTGTTAGTGGGCCCTGTGGCTGCCAGCATATTGTGAGAACCAATTATTTCCCTTTTGTATTGTCATTGCTAATACTTCATATTTGCCCATTAATAAGGTCGGTTGAGTGCAGATGAGTGAGTGCAGAGCCATCTTGCAAGCTTCCACAAGCCTAGTTTAGAAGCCTCATTTTGTGTCAAAGACAGCACAGTCTGTTTAACAAAGTAACACCCTTTATTTACATTTTCACTTGAATTGTGAATTTCTTAATGGGTAATGGATACACAAGTAACTAGGATTTAGAACAGTTTCTGCTGTCTTATAGCTATGCTAAGTTTGTTCCTCACTGGGCCTTCCTAGATGTATACTGGGAAATGTTCTTTTAGAGTTGTATCAGTGTAGGATTGTGATCATCACAGGCCCATCATTGATAGTAGGAATGATGGTGGGATGATGTCGACACTAAGAGATGATATTAGTAGGACACGGGTTAAATCTTGAATTAGGTTAAATCTTCAAGAGACTCTCAAAGTTTAAAACCACAAATTAGAAGTAACTTTGAATATCAGGGTGTACACACTATTAATGTTTGGCTTGTAGACATTTAGTGTTGGAGATTTAAGAACCTAATAAAAGGGTGTATACTAAATGTTGTATAACATTGGTGTGTCTCAGGGACTTTGAGTGAAGGAACCTTGTTACTTTAGTGTTACTTGGTGTTGGCATTGTTTCAGTCAGTTAAATTTGCATTAATCCACAAGCATTGAATGTAACTTTAGTAAAGAAGACCTTTAATTTTCTATGAGAAATGGCAGATTCTGTGTAATTCTCTTAACATTGAGAATTATCACTTTAAAGGCTATGAGGTCATGGTACTTTGAATATCAGGGTACTTTTAATCCCCGTACTTGGGGTTGGGAGGTGGGCACAGACACAGATGGATCTCTGAATTGGAAGCCAGCCTGGTGGACAGAGCTTTAGGACAGCCAGGGCTACACAGAGAAACCCTGTCTTGAAAACGAAAAAAAAAAAAAGTAATACACCCCTCCCCCCTCCAAACCTGTAGCCTATAGACAAGCCTTTCTACTGACAGCCCAGTAAGGAGAGTGACTGTCTTGGTAACTAGTGTTTTGTGAGGACTAATTTTGTGCTGTGACATAACGAATGCATTAAGTCCTAGCGAGCTTTGTGGGGACTTCAGCCCCTTTAACTAGGCTCAGGCTGCTTTGCCTTTTGAATTATTCAGTCTCATTTTTGCTTCCTATCCCTTCTTTGTTGGTTGGCTGGCAACTTCTGCATTTCTATGCTTTGAGCATGTGTAAGCAGACTTTTACCACATAATTGGCAGGCAACTCATATGGGCTTGGTAATAAATCACTGAGTTGTGCTAGAATTAGTTTATTTGAAAAGAGCCCGCTCCATAGCCATTTGTGCTTTCCAAAGGCTTTGTTCTTGTTTTATTTTCTACACAGTAAGCCTACACATTAGGAACAGAAACATGTACTTTGACATATAAACAACTCATTTTCATCATTATATGTTTAAAGATTATTTTATATCCCAGAATACGCTCCCTACCATTTCTCTTTATTAAAACATACTTATCAAATACTAGGTTTTGTGCTTGGTTTGAGAATCCTAAACTGTAATTTAAATTTGCTCAGACTTAGACTTGGTCTTGAAAACCTTTGCCATAGCTTGGAGAGGTATAGACAAAGGACTTTGTAGTGGTCATAGGACCAAGGCTTTCAAATTCTTAAAAAAAAAAAAAAAAAAAAAAAAGCTTGTGTATTTCTGTCCTAAAGATGTTTAATTTAGAATGCCCCAAATGAATCTTTTTGAAGCTCCAGTGCAGTACCACAATTGGAAAATTCCACCATTGACATTATGTTGCTGGGTGGCTGTCAAGATGCACATTCACCAACATACTGTATTAAGGTATTTTCAGGCTAGCCTAAGTAAAATTTAGGTTTAGGTTTGGATCCCATTCCCAAGAAACCTTGCTATGGCTTGGTGACACTTACTTTAATCCCAGCATGTAGGTGGCTCAGGAGGTTGAAGCAGACAGAATTTGATCTATCTACCTACAGAGTTCCAGGCCAGCCAAGGCTACATAGTGTGACCTTGTCTAAAACAAAAACAACAAAAAAATCCCATATGTATCAAATTTTTCTAAAATGAGAAAAACACCAGACATATAAAACACCTGTTTCAGGCATTGTAGATGGAGGAAGCTGCTTGCATTTGCCTTAGAAGATGTAAATGTTCCAAGCACTTGAGGGTCATGTATGCTTTTTAAGCATATATACAGGTAAAGTCGGGAATTTGATTCGGGTGTCTGATTTTTGTCTCATTTCAAGTGGCATCTGATTTGAAAGGCTACTCTGGGTTAATGTGGGTTAATGTTTGAACTTAACACGACAAGCTGCCATTAACTCTCCTCCTTCAGGAGAGTCTCCTGATTGAAGACTCAAATTGAAGTAATTATTTATCCTATCTCAGTTATTTAAATTATCTGAGACTGTTGCAGTCTGTTACAGTAAATGAAAAGGTAAACTTAAAAGCTTCTTACACTGTAAGGTTGGTAAGGATGCGGTAAGTAACAGGAGTGTCTTGAAAACCTTTGCCATAGCTTGGAGAGGTATAGACAAAGGACTTTGTACTCCTTGCATTAGTGGTCGCAGGACCAATGCTTTCAAATTCTTTAAAAAAAAAAAAAAAGTTGAGTATTCCTAGCTTAAAGATGTTTAGAGTGCTCCAAATGAATCAAGACACACAAGTTACTCCTATGAAGGAGTGACTATAAGAGTAAATGTAGGCCCTGAGGGCTCTGTGCATACCCAGAGGCAGGAGATTGGCATCTGTAGCCAGCTGAGGCTGCATAGTGAGACCCCATCTGACTAAAGAAAAAGGATGCATGAGATGTTCACATCGAATTGCCAGAAACTCCAGAAAATGTGGTTAACTGACTTTAAAAGTATTGGTAAGCCTATTGTGATGGTACACCCCTTAATCCCAGCACTCAGGAAGGCCAAGCCTGGTCTATGTAGTGAGTTCCAGGATAGCCAGGGCTACATAGAGAGACCCTATCTCAAAACAAATTAATAAAGTACTGGTAAGCTTTGAGTAGCAGGAGGAATGCTTTTCTAGTTAGAGAGAACACTACAAATTGGGATTTATAAAAGGATGTGGGGGCTAGCAGAATAGATGGGTTAGTGGGAAAAGGTGCTTGCTGCTAAGCCTTAAGACTTGAATTTGATCACTGGGATCCACGGGTTATGGGAGTCAGTTTTCTGCTTTCAAGTTTTTCTCTGACTTGCACATTTGTCCCATGATACCCATGTGCGTGCAAACATATGTGTCAATTCATACGTGTGCAGGGCTAGGAAAAATAGTGTCAGTATGCTGCTCGTGGAGAAACAAGGTCCTCCAGAACCCACATTAAAAACAAAAACAACCAAGGCAGTATTTGTTCTAAGTGACACCTTTGAAGGCAGTTACTGTCAGCTGTTTGACACATTTTTAAATTATTAGGCCCTTTATTTTGGTTCTTAGTCTTCATGTTTTAGGGCCATGGTTATGCATATTTGTAGGAGTGTGAAGAGTTAGGTGTAGATGATATTCAGCAAAGTTTGCTGTGATTTTTGTTTCAGAAATTGAGCCCTGAAGTCTGCTTTTATTAAGTGAGAATGACTTTTTGGCCATACTCTTTTTAAATGTAAGAGCCTGTTGTTATTCCGCTTTCGTATATGCGTGAACAATATATTCTAATATTGGACTAAAAGAAGCCAGGGAGCTGGGCGAAGTGGCCTTTAGCCCTGCTGGGAGGCAGAGGCAGGCAGATCTGAATTTGAGGCCAGCCTGGTCTACATGATGAGGGTACATAGTGAGACCCTGTCCTGAAAAAAAAGGGAGAGAAAGAGACAGAGACAGACACAAGGGAATTGCTTTTAAGTAATATTAGGACTGATTATTGTATTTGTAAAATACTTTCAATTTGTTTATCAATATGACATTAAGACAGTGAATAGGTAGAGACAATGGAAAATGTTTTGCAGTATATATAACCTATAAAGGACTTCACATTTCTAAAATATATAAAGACCTTTTATAAAGTAGTACAAAAAGGACGAAATCCCATTTAAGAAAATGAGGCGGCTTGAGAGGTGGCTCAACAGTTATGAGCACTTGTTACTCCTGCAGAGGACCTGGATTTGATTCCCAGCCCCCACATTGTGGCTCACAACCATCTGTTGTAACTCCAGACCCAGGAATGCACATACACACATAACCCTAGGCTCAGGAATGCACCTACATACACGCTGGCACAATGCTCATGCACATACAATTAAAAAAGTAAAACAAAAAATAAATTAAAGTGTTTTTTAAAAATGAGTTATTGGGCCAGGCAGTGGTGGCGCACGCCTTTAATCCCAGCACTTGGGAGGCAGAGGCAGGCGGATTTTTGAGTTCGAGGCCAGCCTGGTCTACAGAGTGAGTTCCAGGACAGCCAGGACTACACAGAGAAACCCTGTCTCGAAACCCCCCCCCCCAAAAAAAAAAAAAAAAAAGAAGAGTTATTGGCCATAATGCTTCTTGCTTCCTCAGGCAGCTTACAGTGACCTGCCTCTTCAGCTACAGGGGTCTGATGCTCTCTTCTGGTCTCTGGGCACATGCACACAGACACAGGTTAATAGTATATGTAATTACTAATATTTAAAAATCAAATATTTCAAACAAGGGAGAAAAGGCTAAAAGTGTGATTAAATCCTAGCAGGTTCTGCCAATCATTAATCAAAGTGTTCTTAGCCTCATTCCATCAGGATTGGTGAGGAAACCACACCCCAGTCACAGTGACTAATGGTCCTGAAATAGGGATTTTACATGTGTCAGAGCAGTGAGTTTGCAGTCATAATGGAAAACTGATGGGCAGAGTCTGCTTTCTATGATGCCGCCATAACAAATGTGCCCAAAGTGGCCACAGAACAATATTTAACTAGTGAAGAACCGGAAGTCTGGCTCAAGAGGAGAGTGGCTACATACAATTTGGCATGTTCCCACGGTGTGTTCATTCAGTGGAGTCCTCTGTTGCTTTGTTATCAGAAGTGCAGTTCCCTAGACTAACTGCTTCCGAAGCACTTGAGAACTTACCAGAAACACAGAAACTTTTTCCCTCAGGCAGACACAGGAATCTGAATGTACATTTTCACATGAGCCCCAGGTGACTGTCACTTGAGAAGCTGCTCTTTGGAAATTGGTTCTGGACCAGCGTCATCACCATCACCTAGGAACCTTTTAGAAATGCAGGTTTTCATCCCCCTTCCTTCCCAAGCAGCCCAAGAAACAGATCTGTTTTAGTTTATTAAACCTTTGGGAGCTGTGGATTCAACCCGAGTTTCCAGAGCCTGCTTAGAGCACATTTCTCAGCAAGATGGTAGATGATGGCAAAACAGGAACCATACCATGAGACCCTCCACTTGCAGGATTAGGCAGAATTTCAGATAGGACATAATACTTAAGGCTTTGCAGGCCATGTGGGCTCTGTCCCAACTGGTCTGTTATTGGGAAAATAGCCAGACCGCCTATACAAACAAGCATTGTGATACCCCTGTAAACTCATTTACAAAATGAGTCTGCCTGCTAGATTGGCCATGTACCCAAGAGGTCCTGTTCTGTAACAAGAACAAATAAGTGAGTCCTTGTAAGACTTCAAACAAGCTATACATACCTTTGACTCTAGCACAAAGCAGATTGAGGTAGATGTCTGAATTCCAGGGCAGCCTGGTCTGAATACTGAGTTCAGGTCAGCTAGGGATACACAGTAAGACACTGTCAAAAGGCAGAGCAACAACAACGAAACAAACAAACCTTACTTTGGGGTATGTGTAAGGAAGGCCTAGGACAGTGTCAATTCTTAAGCACTGTCCACCTGTTTTGAGATGGGATTCTCACTGGCTTCGAACTCATCAAGTAAATTAGTCTGGGTAACCATGGAGGCCCAGGAGTCTGCCTGATCTGATGCATCAACACTGGTGTCTGTGCCACCCTCCTTGACTTTCATGTGGGTCTGGGGCTCTAACACAGGTTCTTGTGCTTGGAAGGATTGTGGACCAAATTGTTTCCTCAGCCCATCTTTTAAACACATTTGTGTTAGACTTCAAAGCAGCTGACAAACAGCACAATGGGTAATTTACTTTAGCTCTTACTTTCAGAGGTTTCTGCCAATAATGGCTAGGAGGCTGTAAGGAGGCCGAGCAGCCCACAGACAGACAGACAGACAGACAGACAGACAGACAGACAGAAAGAAAGAATACCCGTGCTGGATGGCTTTCTCCTTTTCCTCCTTCCATCCCACATGCCTTCACCTTCCTTCCTCACGACAATGCTGCCACATTCAGGTTAGGTCTACCCCCCAGTTACAGTGAGCAAATCCTAGCTTACTCTAAACAATACAAATCTTCTACTTCTTTTTGTTGTTGTTGTTGTTTGTTTGTTTTTGGTTTTTTTGTGACAGGGTTTCTCTGTGTAGCCCTGGCTGTCCTGGAACTCACTCTGTAGACCAGGCTGGCCTCGAACTCAGAAATCCACCTGCCTCTGCCTCCCAAGTGCTGGGATTAAAGGCGTGCACCACCACCACTTGGCCAATACAGATCTTTTGAGTGTTGGTATGTTTCACTTAATGATATGAAAAGTCCTGTCTGTCTTGTAATATGGTGTGTTGGAACATGCCAGCACTTCAGGTATATGTGCCAGCTTGGTAGTAGGAAGACTTAGTCTTGAGATAAAAAGATAAGAATCAGGTGTAAGGGCTGGAGAGATGGCTCAGCGGTTAAGAGCACTGACTGCTCTTCCAGAGGTCCAGAGTTCAAATCCCAGCAACCACATGGTGGCTCACAACCATCCATAGTGAGATTGGATGCCCTCTTCTGGTGTGTCCGAAGACAGCTACAGTGTATTCATAATAAAATAAATAAATAAATCTTTAAAAAAAAAAAAAAAAAGAATCAGGTGTAAATGTAACCTTTACTGTATTGTCATCTTGGAGGCTTACTGCTCCCATCTGCTAACCCAGGCCTAGTCCTGGAAGCTTCTAGCCTCTATGCAATCTAATCTAGGCCTAGAATGTTTTCAGCCTCTGAGATTTGACGGGTGAATAATAAGCTCACCTCTTCTTGTTCTTTCTAAACTCTCGCTGACTGGTTCAATTCAGCTGTTCTGACTCAAAAGTTCTCTCCATCTTACTGATTCAAACTGGCTTTTCTCAACTTCTAAATTGCTCTTCTTGGCCTTAAACTGAGTCTAGCAATCCATTCTAATCTTTTAGCCTCTCTCATTCTCTAGCTAGCTCTTTCTTCCTCTGTGTCTAGCTTGTTCTCTCTCTGCAACCTGCCTCTGAACACCTGTCCTGGTAAAACTGCCTCTTTCCCTTTTCTCTCTTTCTGTACTGTTCTCTTAAGGAAGTTTCCTTTCCCTTCTCTTCTCATGAGAATTAGGAATATCCTATTTGGTCAAATTCCTGTGCCACCCTGTGCCATTTCTCTGATCCATTTCTTTTGTCTGCCACTCAATTAGACATCCCTTTCAAACATGGGTGCTTCCTTCTACAAACTAACATTACCTTCCTTTTTTGAGATTAAAGACGTGAACTAAGGATGTGTCTGTATTCCAGCCAGAGGGATTAAAAGGTATATGCTAAGGCTGAGCCACACAACAGGAAACGCCTCTTTTCAATAGATAACACAATCTTGGGGTTCACAGTGCGATCAAATACGGTGCAGCAGTCGGGTGTTATTAATAACACTTTTAAAAGTCCCTGTGAGTATTGGGCCCTATGGTGGTAGATGAGCTTTCCACCATTATTTTGCATTCATGAATTGTATTTTATTAGTAACAGATGATGGGGTTTATTATCATTATTGTTTTGTGTTCATCACCTTTTCCTTAAGTGTATGTTGTGCACCCTGTACTTGCCTGGTGCCCATGGAGGCTAGAAAAAGGTAGTCATAGCTCTTGGAACTAAAAGTTATAGCCTGTTTGGAGCTGCCTTGTGGCTGTTGGGAAACAATCCAGGTTTTCTGGAAGGGCAGTTGGTGTCTTATCCTCTGTCCATCTCTCCAGCACTCAACTGCTGCATCCTTGCAGGCTTCTAGGGGTAGATTTGAGTCATGTGGTAAAGGAATGAAGAAAAGACAGTCACACAGATGGGTGGCCCGGGCTTTCTGCTGAAGAAGCCTCAGCATCCTGGATGCTCAGTGTGTATTCTGTATAGAGTTGAATAGAGATAGTCATTGCATACATCTGAGCAAGGAGACCTGGTTGTTACACTCAGATAAACAAGGATGCAGCATTTACCATTATTGCCAGATCAAGGAGACAGGCTTAGGAAAGCTCGGTAGGAACAGCCTTTGTAGGGGAGTGGTAGGTGGTGGTGCTGGAAGGTATGGTGGACATTTTCTGCACATAGTCAGTATTCACACTTGGACAAGGAGGGAATGCTTTGCCATTTCCCTGAGTCTATTTGAGAGGGACATCTGCCATTGTCCTATTAGCATGGTCATGTCAACAATACACACCCACTCAGGAATCACTCAGGGCTTCCTACTTTCCCATACCTAATGTGTCCATTTTTAGGAGGCTTATTTTTGAAAGAACTTACCAAAGCCAAATAGTCGTAGTTTGTCATTTCTTTCAAATAAAGATGTAACTCATGTAACAGGTTTTACATTCTATAAATGAATGGCACTAAAGATTTTCCTTGAGCTGGATTTTGCAGTGTAAGAAAGGTGGGTATTACAAGTGTGCCCTTAAGTTAAATTTCAATGCCTCATAAAGACCTTAGTGAATGCTTAGTAGAAAATAATAGAAACAGGATGCAGGTGAAAGCCCTGCCGTTGCTCATCTGCCCAGTAAAAAAACAGCTTATCTGTCCTGGTATTGGGAATCTCATTTTCACCTTGGAGCTCACTGGAGTCCAGGAGAAGCATTTTGTTATGGTGAATGAGTGTTTTTAATTACTAAGAGAATGCTTAGTGAGTTTACCTTTTAATAGAGAAGACATTTAAACATGTTATGTATGTCTTTTATTCTTTTAAAAATACATGTTTTCCTTTAGGAATGTATCCTGTCAGGGATAATGTCAGTGAATGGAAAGAAGGTTCTTCATATGGATCAGAACCCATACTATGGAGGAGAAAGTGCATCTATAACACCACTGGAAGATGTAAGTCTCTGGTCCACACATCTTTACATGCAGGATTATTTGTGAGTGTCCACTTTCGCTTTTGAATGTGGTCTTGGTTTTAGTTTGAGACAGGGTGTCTTTCTTCCCAGTCCTGGCTATCCTGTACTCTATACAGACCATGCTGGCTCCACTTTGTCTGAGTGCTGGTTAAAGGTGTAGAACACCTTGGCAGGCAGTTTTGGCTTATTAAATACTCTGTTTAATAAGTTGGTGGCTCTCCAATTTTTTTAGGAGCTTCTAGTTTGGGGGTTGTAAAAATGTTAAGTGAGGATGAGGAAGCAAGGGTTGGGTTGTGCCTAGTGTGCCAGCAGATGCCATTGCTGATACCTGACCTGATTATGGCCTTAGTCTCTTATCATCCTGTATTCTTCATCACTGTTTTAAGTCAGAGCTGTGATTCCAAGCTTAGTACTATTTGCTCTGCTGTCTTTCTTCCTTTTTTTCCCTCCCCTTTTGGATAAGACATGTGAGTCCTAAATGAGTCACAAGGAGCTTGTTAACATTTACATATATGGGGAGTAACACTTTTTCCATAAGTATTAAAATCATTGCCTGATTAATACATATATCCTTCTTTCCTTTAGGAATATAGAAGAGTTGAAAGTACTTTATTACCAGTGTAGCAAAACCTTCCATCTGAATCTAGCAGTTCACATTTTGATGCAGTTGATTTGATTTGTAGGGTTTTTTTGTTGCTGTTGTTGTTAGTTACTTGTTACTGTATTTTTTAATTTACAAGGTTTATGGGTCTGTGCCACTAGACATTGCTTTCTCGTGATTTTGAAAAGTTGAAAGTAATAAAGACATTGTGACACTGACCTAAATATTTCAGTTTCCATCTGATGACATTTTGCACATCATCACAGTGTCACTACATTTATGAAAATGAACACTGTTTAGACTGTATTCAGATTTCCAGTCATTCAGAGAGTGATATTTAGCTCTTCAGTAAACTCGTTTTTAAAACCAGGATTACTTAAGGGATTAAGCATTGTATGTGTGTTTCTTCTCTGTTCCCTGAATCTACAAGTTGCACCACCTTTCCTTAATCCTTTTTTCTTTTGGAGAAGTACAGGCTATTAGACTGAAAAAACTTGTTGATAACTTCATACACTATTATACTAGGAAGCATTCATTGGAGGTGAATGTGTACGTAGTGTTCTTTGGCTGACGTAATCGTTGTGTGTTTATGTTCATACTCACCAAAGTGTATACATTAAGTGTGTGCAATTTTATACAACAGTTGTGTTTCAGTAAAACCTCAGAACTACAAGTTAAGCGAAATTAGTTCTATCTTTTCTAGTTATGAAATGGTTGACATTTATTTTTCAACTTGTGTAGCTAGAGAAGCAAAATTAGAGGGAATGAGTTTAAATGATTCTACAGTAAGTGGGAAACAGACCTCTGCAGTGCTGTTAATCTTAGCATTAGTTCATAAATTAAATACTGTGTTTAATTATATAATATATTGAGACCTAAAGCCTTCTCTGACTAAATAAAAGCTTTAACTGACTCAAACTAAACTGCCTTGTACTTTAACTCTTGGAGTTGTGTCAAAGCATACCTCTTGATCTAAAAATCATTGATAACTTGATGAAAATTACATTTTGTTACATTATTGGTATTTTTTGTTCTGCTTTTAGTTATACAAAAGATTTAAATTACCAGGACAACCACCAGCATCAATGGGGAGAGGAAGAGACTGGAATGTTGACTTAATTCCCAAGTTCCTTATGGCCAATGGTAAAGAATTCTAATATCATTTATGACAGTGTACTGAATCTGATTTGGAAGTAGGGACTATTACCCTGGATCTGATGCCCTGGAGCTTGTTTATGTGAAAGTAGTTGAGTCATATGTTCCATTATAAGCGTCTAGAGTCAAATTAAGAAGAGAGGGAAGGGGATAGTAAATAGCTCTGAAAAGAAACAAAATCATGACGTGGCACAGTGCATACCAAAATGGAAGATTTTGTAATATATATAAATTTTGCAGGAAATTATAGACATTTCACACTTGGTGCAGGTCTGGTATGGTGCAGTGCAAACCAAAATTGTAAATACAATAACATTGTAAATATTTGTAACAGGGTCCCTTCTTAATGCTTACGTGATAATCTACATGAAACTGAGTCTTACATGGTCATTTAAAGGTTTTCTAGTTTGTAAGTTTTTTGAGATTAACTTCAAATTAAATTTCTCAGTATTTTAGGAGACTAAAATATCTTATAAAATTTCTATGATATCTTTGTTTTTTTTTCTAAGATGGTATTGAGCAGTGAGCCAGGTGTAGTAGTGTATACCTGTAATCCCAGCACTCGGGAAGCTCAGACAGGATATTGCTAATAGTGTTAGCCTAGCCTGTGCTCCAAGTAAATTTTAGATCAACCAAGTCTCACAGTGGGAGGTCCTGTCTGGGGGAAAAAAATAAATAAAACAAGGAAAAACTAAATTTTTTGTTATAAATTTATTTCCCATGGTATAAAATATGTGTTACTTTTTCCTTTTTTTTTTTTGAGTTTATGTTTTATAATTTGTATTAGTAGAGACTTTATTTTTATTTGTCTTACATTTAGATAATAACAGAATTCTTCTTTGGTAAATTATCAACAAGCTTGTATAATCTAGCTAACATTAACAGTAAGTAGAAAGGAAGCAATTTACATAGTTAGTCTCAACCAGATGTGGTTTTACAGTGCTAGGGATTGAGCCACCATTTAGATTTAATTATGCTTAATATTTTGATATATAAGATACATGTATGTGCATGTGTGTGTGGTTCCAGTTAGCATGTATTTTCAGCCTGTATAGACAGTGGTACCTCATCAGCTCACACACATTCCCTTCCTTCCTGTATCGTACCCCCTGCATACCTAGGAGAGCATTGTGGATCTTTTCCAGAAAGCCTTGTCTGCTTATTGCCACATTTGGATTTGCCTTTCCCAGTACATTTATTAACCTTTGATTAGTATTCATTTTGTTTCTGCCACTTTGTTATTGAAAAGTGAAATTTGGATTTTTAGCATAAATCTATTAGAGAGGGTGGGATGAGTTTTAATTAATTGCCAGCTTCCCTGTTTATTGATGAATTGGACAGTGTTGTGTTTGGCATGTTTATAAAGTTATGTTCGCTGTGCAGTGAACTCTTTACAGTATTGTTTGTCTCAGGACACAGGAGCAGCCTTTTCAGCCAGCTTCTGCTGTACAGTTCTATGGTACAGCTCTACTCCATACGTTCTTCTGTACAGAGCACTTGCTGGTCTTTTCCATTGGATTTTTGATTGTGATGTTTCCTATATTTAATATACTCATTATTTTCTTTTTACACACGATTCTAAGAATATCAGTATTTACTGTTACTGTTTTTTTTTTTTTATAGTGTCATTTTATTGCCATAAAATTGCTTGGGTACTATATAAATACGTGAATATTGTATGAAGTTCACCTACTTTTATCTTAGTTGAAAATTTACTGTTTCAAAGAGGCCTGTCATTTGGCACTCTTGTTACCATTTTGACTTCATGAATTTGAATACTTCGACGTGGTGGTTTTGAGATGTGGTCTTTTGCTAGCCCAAGCAGCCTTCTGACTTGGGTTGCCTGGCGAGCCATGTTGAGCTATATTCAATTTGTAATCATGAGTCTTAATATTGGGGCCAGACAAGTGTTCATGTACTTAAACTCTACCGCATGAGTATCTCCACTGAGTTATGTCTCCAGCCCTAACTTAAAAAAAAAAGATGTGGCCACCCTGTTGTACTTATCCTTTCAGATGAGCATTAAAATGGTTTTGGTCTCATAAAAGCTTTTGATGATTGGCACATGAGCTTATAGACAGGTGATATTCCTAATTGTGGTTCTTCATCTATCTGATGTCAGTATTTTTTAATAAATATAAGTTGATTTAGAAATTGAAGTGTTTGGAATTTGTCTGTGTCTGATACAGAAGTGCAAAGTTGCCTGAATTCACTTGCAGTAAAGCAGACCTCTTACCACCACTAGTTCATATTTCATGGGCTTTGCACAGCTAAGTTGATTCATTAGCCTACGAGTTGTAACATTGAGCTTAAACATGGGCTTAAGGTGTGTATTTTGGCTGCACCACTTAAAATGTGGCTTTGGAAGCTTCTGGTAAGACCTGCTGTACAGTGTTAGGAAAAAGTTTGGAGGCTGTAATGGCAAGTTTTGCTCCTCTTTAATGGTAGTAAGATTTGAGTGACCATTGCATTATGTGGCTTTTCCAGGTCAGTTGGTGAAGATGCTGCTTTACACAGAGGTCACTCGTTATATGGACTTCAAAGTGATTGAAGGGAGCTTTGTCTATAAGGGAGGGAAAATCTACAAGGTTCCTTCCACTGAAGCAGAAGCCCTGGCATCTAGTAAGTAATTCTCATTTTTATTTATCACAATGATGAGATTTTTCTGGTGAAAAGGAATCTCAGAAATCCATTTATCTAGTCACAAATACTCTCTGATTATGTACCAGTTAACTTTAATGTCTGTTCCGTTTAGAAGAGGACAAGAAAAGATAGAAAACTAAGAGTTTTCTCATCTTTATCTTACTACCAGCTGTGTGTTAGTAGGATTACTGACTCAGAGAGAAAGCTTAGGGTTTGCATATATTACCCTATATCTCTCTCTGTGTATATCATACTTTTTAAAAAAATTATGTTTTAGACAAGATTTTACTGTGTAGCTCTGGCTGCCCTAGAAGTAGAGCAGGTTGACTTAGAACTTACTGAGATCCACCTGCCTTTACATTCAAGTGCTGAAATTAAAGGTATGTGTCACCATAGCCAGTGTATTCCTTTTAAAGATTTTTTAAAACATTTGTTTGATCATTTGCCTGTATTAAAGTGTGTGCACCACATGTGTGCCTAGTACCCATGGAGGCCTGAAGGAGGCAGTAGATCTCATGGGACTGGAGTTACAAATGGTTGTGAGTGACCATGTGGGTATTGTTAACTGTACCTGGATCCTCTGCAAGAGCAGCAAGTGTTCCTAACTGCTGAACCATCTCTCTAGCCTGTTTAGAGCAGAGTACTGATGTTTAAGATTTCATTAAAGTAAGTGACCTACAATGCAGTCACTATCTAAACTAAGTTGTGGCTTATTCTTCCTTGGTGTCTTGGTCTTTTCCCATGAAGTCTAAGTGTGTCATAGCATTCAGAAGAAAGAAAGCAACATTCATGATTTTGGGAACTGGCTGAGTTACAGATCAGCACTGTTAGAGGAAGAACATTGGTATAGATGCCTTTGGAGCATTTTTTTTTTTCAGTGTTATTTTGTGCCCAATTAAGATACGGAATTCAACTTCTCAGAAAATATGTACCATTTACCTGAAGTGGTGCTGTGCATCGAATACTGTGAATGACCTGTTTTAGAGTGTACAGCTAGAGTCTAGGTTATGTAAATTATGCATGTTGAGTTCTAACATTGGTGTTTAAAAATGCCCTTGCCTTCTTTCTCAGTGTCTTATTCCGTGTGATTTTTGCAAAAATATTTTTCAGGCTTAATGGGACTGTTTGAGAAACGCCGCTTCAGGAAGTTCCTGGTTTATGTTGCCAACTTTGATGAAAAAGATCCTAGAACGTTTGAGGGTGTTGATCCTAAGAAGACCTCCATGAGAGATGTGTATAAGAAGTTTGATCTGGGCCAAGATGTTATAGACTTTACTGGCCATTCGCTTGCACTGTACAGAACAGATGAGTAAGTAGGCTGCTGACTCTCGTGGGCCAAGGTTGTGAGCTGTTTGCTAGCTATGCTAGGAAGTGTTTACTGCAGGTGGGTTTAGGCAACGTTACAGCTCCTTCCTGTACTGTATCAGACATTATTGGGAGTATCAACAGCAGACAGAGGTGAGGCTTCCAGTCAGAAGTTTCGTTTTCAGATCTAGATTTTTCTTGAAACTTTCAACTGTGAGACTCCCAAGGGTGAGACTTAGGACATGTGTGTTGCTGTCTGGCCCTGGGAAAGAAAGGGGTTCTAGTTGCAAATGAGTATAAGGGTGTTTTAAGAGAAATTTGGGGGTAGCAGTTTGAAGTTACTGCAGGAAAAGAATATAAAATGAAGAAGGAAGTAGTCCTTTTCTAATGTTCATTTACTTTTCCCCAGCTACTTAGATCAGCCGTGTTGTGATACGATTAATAGAATTAAACTTTACAGCGAGTCTTTGGCAAGATATGGTAAAAGCCCATACCTCTATCCACTTTATGGTCTCGGAGAATTGCCACAAGGATTTGCAAGGTGAGTGAGTACCTGCTGTACCCGTTAGCTATAGCCCTGAAGATCCTAGACTTCATCTTGACTCATGAAGGTGAAAAATGTCTCTGAATAATGAAATGCTATTTGCCTGCTTTCTGTTTTTGAGATTTTTTTTATTCTTATTAAAATGAAATTTATGGATAATAAACAGAGCTTCAGTTAGATGAAATATAATTTGAAAAGTGTATAGACTTTATAGACATGTATCATTACAATTCCAATTACTACAAAAATGTTTTCCTCCCCCATAAAGTTACCTCAGACCATAATTAGTCCCCTCCACATAGAAAAATACATTCTATGCCCATTCACCTCTGCTGGCTTCTCTTCTGCTCAACAGCATTTATGAGATCCCTTTAGGTGGATGCATGATCCGAAGACCCACCTGAGAGTCATGATACTGTGTAAATACATGGTTATACCACACCCTTTGGGATGTCTTGATTTCCAGTTTGGGGCTATTATGAATGAAGCTTTTATGAGAGTTTCGTGTACAGATAATATTGCTGACTGATGTTGAAAGTATGATTTTATTTATTTATTTATTTATTTATTTATTTATTTATTTATTTTCGAGACAGGGTTTCTCTGTATAGCCCTGGCTGTCCTGGAACTAACTCTGTAGACCAGGCTGGCCTCGAACTCAGAAATCCGCCTGCCTCTGGTTCCCAAGTCCTGGGATTAAAGGCGTGCGCCACCACCGCCTGGCTGAAAGTATGATTTTAGAAAGTAATAAGCCACTGCTTTTCTGAGCACTTGTGCCAGTTTTATATACACAGCAGTGATAGTTTTATTTATTCAATACTTAAACTTGGTACTGTTTATTGACATTAAATTTACATTTATTAGTGTGTGTGTATGTGTGTAACTGTGTGTGCACATGTGTATGTAGGATTTACATGGATTCTTTCCTATGTAGTGGGTCCTGTGAATTGAACTCGATGTCAGGTATAGTGTCTTTATCAAATTTTTTTTTAATTAAAAAGTTGTTTTTTGGCCGGGCGGTGGTGGCGCACGCCTTTAATCCCAGCACTTGGGAGGCAGAGGCAGGCGGATTTCTGAGTTCGAGAGTTCGAGGCTAGCCTGGTCTACAGAGTGAGTTCCAGGACAGCCAGGGCTACTCAGAGAAACCCTGTCTCGAAAAACCAAAAAAAAAAAAAAAAAAAAAAAAAAAGTTGTTTTTTTGTTGTTTGTTTGTGTTTAATGTTTTGAAACAAAAGTCTTTCTACGTGGTCCTGGCTATCATGGAACTTATTTTGTCGACCAGGCTGGATTTGAGCTTAGAGATGTGCCTCCCTCTGTCTGTCTATCAAGTTCTAGGATTAAAGGCATGTGCTACAGTGCTCAGTTTTATCTTTACTTTTAATCTGTGTTTTTTCCAGCAGTGGAGATTGAACCTATGTTCAGTTTCCCAGCTGAGTCATCTCGCTGGCTGTATAGCTTGATTTTGCATGTCTGGAAAATTAATCTTTACCACCTTTTCGAGAGCCATTTGTAATTCTGTGTTGTGATTGTCCAAGTCTTGTCCAATTTTAAAGGTTTGGGTTGTTTTTGGGTTTTGTTTTGTGGGTCATCTTGATGTATTCTAGTTCCAATCTTTTGTCAGACCTGACTTCTTAAAAATATTTCCTTCTAGTTGGTGGCTTGCTTTTTATAAGAAGTTTTACATTTTGTAAAGCTCACTATGTTAAGCTTGTTCTACATGTATTTAATGCATTTTGAGAACTATAAAATCTTTGCTTAGCCTAAGGGCACGAAGAGACACAGTTTTGACTTTTCATGAAACTGTTAACATTCACCTTGAAAGAATGTTTGTGCGTACGTGATGGAGGGCTTGGGCCTCTCCCCTAAGCCCTGGGATTTAGTTATTCTAGCTGCATTACGTGTGTGTGTGTGTGTGTGTGTGTGTGTGTGTGTGTGTGTGTGTGTGTTTAGTAGCTGCATGTTGAAGTCTAGTTGGAGGTTGTGTTCAAGTTATTTGTCTTTGCCTTTACCTCATTGCCCTGATTATTATAATTTTGTAGTTAAGTCTTAAAAAGTCAGGTGATATATATCTTCAAAATTTATTTTGGCTATTGTATTGTACTGGGGGCACACAGGCAAGCACATAACTGCTACATCTCCAGACTAGCTTTTGGTTCTTTCGAAATATTTTACCTTCATTTTGAAGGACTTTGGTTCTAGCTTGTTTGCCTGTAGCACATTGAAACTCCTGTTCCCATGGCTGGTATTGGCTTGCATGAGAAGGAGGCTGTCTCTGAACCCAGGAATTCTTCCTTTGGGTAGTGTGGATTTTTTTCTTCTCAATGATCTTTTGGGTTTTCTTCAGGTTTTGACAGTCTTGGTTGAATATTTAGATTACTTCTAAAAGAGCCAAATTCAGAATTTGAGGCCATCATTTCTTCAGCTGTTTGGTCCCAGTTGTTTCTCTTTTGCGGCAGCAGTCTCTGTGTGTGTTAACACTGTTTCTCTTTTGGAGCAGCAGTCTCTGTTTGTGTTAACACTGTTTCCTGAGGTAACGGGGCTCTGTTCATCTGTTTTTCTCTTGTAATTTTTTTTCTTTTGGAGGATGTATGTTCATTTGTGATAAATTTTGTCACTTTTTTGGGCCCCCTTTTCTATGTAATACTGGGAATTGCTCCCAGGGCCTTTACTGTATTTCATACAAGATTTCTACCATTGAGTTATTCCCTTTTTTGTGTGGTTATTTTTCTACAAATCTTTTTTTTTTCAAAGATTTATTTATTTATTATATATGAATACACTGTAGCTGTCTTCGTGTGGTTATTTTTCATATGAAAGAAAAGAGCAATTTTCCTCTTTGTGTCCCACTAATCTCTCCTGGGTTTTCCGTGCCCCTTTAGTCTTCCTTTTCCACATAAAACCCTTCTACGTTTATGTCCTACATGTATGTGTGTGTATGTATTTGTCAGTTACAATATGCATTAGAAATACATATAGAAATATGTGTTGTTCACAACTAAGTCCTGTATTTGAGAATTGTGATTTACGTCTCTATTTTGCTTAACATGATTTTTCTTTTTATACTGATATATTTTCATTTTTATCTATACTAGACCACTTTTTTTTTTACCTCCCAATATCTCCTTTTTCCCACCTCTCAAACCCTTTCTTCCCAACAAGTCTCCCTCATACTTTCATGTCGTATTTGTTTATGGCCCAATACTTTTCATTAGTAGATACTGTCATTCATCTAGATTTAGGAAGGGAGATTTTAACAGTTCTTCTTTTTTTTCTCCCATATCTTTTTTTAAAATTTTTTTATTTTTATTGGATATTTTATTTACATTTCAGATGTTCTCCCCTTACCCCATCCCCCACCCCCGTCCCACCCAGGATTTAACAGTTCTTAGAATTGTGACTATAATTGATTAAAAAACTTTTTTTAGGTTAAGTGCTATATATGGAGGTACCTACATGTTGAATAAACCAATTGAAGAAATCATTGTGCAAAATGGAAAAGTGGTTGGTGTAAAATCTGAAGGAGAGGTAAGTAACTATTCTTGTGAAGAAAATGTGTTGTCTGCTAAACAGTGTGGTGGTGGACATTGATATTACATGTTGGATACACACATGCATGCTTTGTCTGGGTCTGCCTGTCTAATTGTTTAAAGTTACAGTTTTTTGTTCTTCCTTCCCTTTTTTCCCTCCCTCCCCCCTCCCTCCCTCCCTCCCTCCCTCCCTCCCTCCCTCCCTTCCTTCCTTCCTTCCTTCCTTTCTTTGTTTTAAATCTTCCCCCAGGTGACTTCAGAAAGCTTTAGGGTTTTGATATGAAACGGAAGTGGCTGTAATACTAAGTCTTAAGATGACAGCATCATCTGTTTATAGTGCTATACCGTATGCTGATTACTTTCTGCTTGCACACATATGATAGTTTAATAGCGATCTCTTTAAGTCAAAGTAGAATGAGGATTTGAATTACTTCTGATTACCTTGCAACTGCCCAGGGAAAACTTACTGATTATTGGCAAAGCTACTTTAAATGCTTACCTGTAGTTCAGTAATTATGAACTTTTTAAGTTATGAAGATAATAAATATTTGGAGATATTTTTGGTGTAGCTTGAGGTGGAATCTAGTACCTTATACTTTGTAGGCTTAGCCCAGTATACTGTTTTAAAAGAAAAAATAATATAAACACTGATTATTAAATTATAAATTATTTACCCAAATAGATATTTTGAGTAATGCTCCCGTGAGCACTGGTATACAAATAACTATCTTTAAGACCTTGCCTTCAGTTCTTTGGTTATATTTCAAGAGGTTGAACTGCTGGATTAAATAATTTTTTTTTTTTTTTTTGAGAAATTGCCATGTTGTGACATCAGTCATATTATATCATGTTCTCATGAGGAGTGTGCATACCCTGCTGTCACTTTCTGTTTTGGTAGTAATCATCCTAATAGGGGTCTTGTGTTTTTGATTTGAATATCACTGGTGCTTTTAGTGATGTGCTACTTAGCCAGTTTGTAGAGCTTCTTTAGAGTAATATCTGTTCAAATTCTTTGCTCTTTGTTTTTGCTTGAGACAAGGTTTTTCTATATAGCTCTGGCTGTCCTGGAACTCGCTCTCTACATCAGGTTAGCTTCCAACTCAGATCTACTTTTCTCCTGATTGCTGGGATTAAAGGCATGTGCCATCAATGCTTGTGTCTTCGCCTAATTTTTAATCAGGTTCTTAAAAAAAATTGATGAATTTTAGCACTTCTTGATATACTTTGACTATTACTTCCTATCAGATATATCATTTTCAAATATTTGTCGTTTCCTTTTCTTTTAAATTAAAAATTTAATATACTGATTGAAACACACAAATGAGTCTTCAATGTGCTAAACACTCAGTACCAAATTATAATAAATGAAGCTTTTTTCATACATCTTTTAAGAATTTTTGGAATTGTAGTTCTTTATGGTCTTGGGTAAGTTTTAGCTTTTTTATTTAGCGTATTAATAGTTTTATAAGGACACCCAGGCAGCCCTCGCTGACCCAAAGTATAAACAGGTTGGCCTCAAAATTTTGATCCTACCTTTGTATCTAAATTGCTGAGATTACAGGTGTGTGCCACAAGTTTTTAAGATGTGCCATGTCCCAAAATTAGTTTGTCAAAAAATCACTTGAAAATATACATATTTATTTCTGGCTTCTCTTTGTGGGCCAGCACCAGATATCACACCATATTGACTGCTGTAGTCTTTAAGGGAGTCCTTCTGTGTTCTTTTTCAAGATTGTTTTATTTATTTTAGTCTTTAGGTTTTAATATACATTTCAGAACTTAACTTTCTAATACATGACTTTTGGGTGTCATGTTTTTATGGTTTTTATGTCTTCTTTATAATGACCCTTTAAATGCTTTGTTACAGATTGCTCGTTGTAAGCAGCTCATCTGTGATCCCAGCTATGTAAAAGATCGGGTTGAAAAAGTAGGCCAGGTAATCAGAGTGATCTGTATCCTTAGCCACCCTATCAAGAACACCAACGATGCTAACTCCTGCCAGATCATCATTCCACAGAACCAAGTCAACCGCAAGTCAGGTGAGTTTTGAAGGACAGATGAAGGTAGAATTTTGTGAGCTTTCTTAGTGTTTTCACCCAGATTCCTGCCTTTACTCTGTACTATAGTAGAGACTTTCCTGTGACATGGGAAGCAGACCTGGGAAGCCAGATGTGGTCTTCCTAGCAGCAGTGCACTGAAATGATCTCAGCCTTGTAAATCCACTGCCTGGAATGTTGGCTTCTTGTCTAGAGTGCATGGATGACTCTTGTGGGCTTCCAGCTTTGTTAAGTTTCTTCCCCCCACACCCCCTTCCCTTCTCCCTCTCGTTCTAGTCCCACTCACTCCGGCCCAAAGGTTTATTTATTATATATAAGTACACTGTAGCTGTCTTCAGACACCCCATAAGAGGACATCAGATCTCTTTACAGATGGTTGTGAGCCACCATGTGGTTGCTGGAATTTGAACTCATGACCTCCAGAATAGCCGTCAGTGCTCTTAACCGCTGAGCTGTCTCACCAACCCAGCTAGTATAATTTTTTTTTTTATATTTGATATGAACCATACTTGGAGCAGAGTTCATTGCCAGGTTTAGCAGTTCATAGTCATATACATCCTCAGTCTCTTAAGGTTTTAGTGAGCTTTTCTATGGGAAAACCACCCGAAGGAGGAAAGATTTTGGCTCATGGTTTTTTGTTTTTTTGAGACAGGGTTTTTCTCTGTGTAGCCCTGGCTGTCCTGGAACCCACTCTGTAGACCAGGCTGGTCTCAAACTCAAGAAATCTGCCTCTCAAGTGCTGGGATTAAAGGTGTGCGCCACCACCGCCAGGCTTGGCTCATGTTTTTAGTCTGGTCAGTTGACTCAGTTGTCACTGGTCATTGGTCTCAGTGGTCATGGACTCATGTCAATATGGCAACAACTGCTTACCTCAAGGAAACTACGAATGCAAAGACAAAAAAGGGTTTTGGAGCCGAGCAGTGGTGGCACATGCCTTTAATCCCAGCACTTGGGAGGCAGAGGCAGGTGGATTTCTGAGTTCGAGGCCAGCCTGGTCTACAGAGTGAGTTTCAGGACAGCCAGGGCTACACAGAAAAACCTTGTCTTGAAAAACCTAAAAAAAAAAAAAAGGATTTTGGGCACAAGATTATACCCTTCAAAGATTTGATAACCACAGTTATTTCTTCCCGCTTGAGTAGTTTTTAACCGCTTTGGGGGTTGAATAGCCCTTTTACAGGGGTCACATATCAGATAATCTACATATTAGATATTTACATTAGAATTCAGAACAGTGGCAGTATTATCATTATGAAGTAGCAACAAAAATAATTCTATGGTTGGAGTTGCCACAATATGAGGAACAACAGTATTAAAGGATCACAGCATTAGGAAGGTTGGGAGCCACTGTGCTAGACCCTATTCTCTAACAGCACACTCAGGTCTTAACTCATCAATAGGCCAGTGATATAAACACTTTGATAATCCAGTTACCGTTCAAGAGCACCACTAACAGAAGACCAATCCTTCAGAGTATGAGTCTGTTTCGAGTGATTTTACATCCAAACCATACTGTAGTCAAGAGAAATTTCATTAATATTTGTAATTTACCAAGATTTAGTTGAGATGACATTGCCCATTTTAAGTAATTTTAATTTATAATGAAGAAAAAGCATGTGATACTTGAGTGCCTTTATGTTCAGAGTTTACAAGTGTCAGGTGTGTTATTATTTGCTTCTAGATATCTATGTTTGCATGATCTCCTTTGCACATAATGTGGCAGCACAGGGCAAGTATATTGCCATTGTAAGTACAACTGTGGAGACAAAGGAACCAGAGAAAGAAATCAGACCAGCTTTGGAGCTCTTGGAACCAATTGAACAGAAGTGAGTATTGTGCTCAGTCATGTCAACTAAAATCAAAACTAAGATGTTGGTATCTGTTGCATGGTCAGGTAATTCTGAGAACAAGACAGTAATTGGCTGCTGGGAATAATTAGAATGCTTCTGACTTAGAAAATAAGGCAAAGCAGTGATACTGATTTGTTTTTCCCCATATAGATTTGTCAGCATCAGTGACCTCTTTGTACCTAAAGATTTGGGAACAGATAGTCAGGTGAGTGTGATGATCTGAAAAAGATGTTACTAGTCTTTATTGGGGAACATCCATCCCTAGTAGTCTGAGACTGTTTCTTACTTCCAGATCTTTATTTCCCGTGCTTATGATGCCACCACCCACTTTGAGACAACCTGTGATGACATTAAGGATATCTATAAGAGGATGACAGGATCTGAGTTTGACTTTGAAGAAATGAAGCGCAAGAAGAATGACATTTATGGAGAAGACTAACAGCAGTACATATTATATAATTAGGACAAACTTAAAATTTGGCAAATAATGTATATTGTATGAAATCAATATTGTAAGCCCTGCTTTTATGACCGAAATGGAGATTGAAGAGTGCTATACCAGTGAATACTCCTTCACTTTTCTAATATCATGTATTAACTTGTTTTCATGGAATGGCTAGTCAGAATTGGTTGGTTCTGTTCAGTTTAACCAGACTGCATTTTTCTTCTAGTGAAGGAGCTGCTAAACAAATATTGATATCGATACAGAGAACTTGATACAGTACTTGTATCTTTTAATCAGTGTAGCCTTTGCGATTGTGTGATGTTGCCCAATTGATCCATACAATTTGTGCCATCCTGATATTGGGAGTCTAAATTGAACATCCTTTGGTTTCTGAAAACGTTCAAAGTTTTCTCTATTTTGTTATGTCAAGTATTACAGCAGGGCCCAAATAGGAAAGCCACATGTTTTGTTTATGTGGGTATAAACTTTTAACCAAACTTCAGACTTAGGGAGTTGGAGGAAGCCAGTATGTGGTATTTCAACCTATAATTGCTGAGAAAGGGAAAAGAACCTTAAGGTAAAGCAGGTAAAAATATAGAAGCACCTTTTATCCCAGGTATGGCTTCTTCAATGGACCAAGCTGCAATGCAGTATTGATTTGACAGAGCCTCAATTTCAATGATGTCTGTTCCAAAATGGCTCCAAATGATTTCTGTACTGCAAAATAAAGCCAAATTCTGGAAACCACTCTTTTGGTATTGTGTGTCTATGCCCTGTGTATGAAGACTACAGAATAATTGCTGTGCACAGAGATTTTGGATAGGTACCATTTCCTGGCTTCAGTTTATTAGTTGCATTTCATTAGCTACGATGCTCATTGGTAATATTAGTAGCTGTGTTCCCCCCTCCCTTCTATCACCAAATACTGTACAAGAAGCAACCTGTGTTAGTTTCATGGTTTGCGTGTAGTCCCCCACAGCGGGGAAGGTATAGTAGTCATAAGAGGTTAACATGCTCACATAGGTATGGGTCAGAAAGCAAAGATCACTAAGATTGCCATTATCCTGGTCGTTTCCTTCTTTGTGACCTTAACTCTGCTGTCCATATTGAGAGCAAGTTAATGCTTTCCTTTCTGCACCATTCATAGCTTTAGGAAGCAAAGACCAAGAGTTACTAAAGGGCAATAAGGTATAACCAAAGGGCTATATAGTAGGATTCTTCCTTAAAGGCATCCTGGTGATGGCCTAAACCTTGCTAAGACATTGCACACAGACTACAAATGACTGTATTTTCAGTGTCTTTATTAAAAAAAAAGCAAAAACATAAAACAACAAAAAAACCCCAAACTAGGTATAAAGCCTTTGTTCCAAATAGTATACAAATGGTTTTTTTGTTTGTATTTTAAAGATTTAAGAAATTTCTAATATCATAAATAAAGGATTTCTTCCTCAATTGATTTTTTGTAGTGCAGCATTAAAAAACCCAAGTGTAAAAGTGTAGAAATTTGTCATTATGAAAAAAACGTTTTTGTCTACGTAGTGTTCCTTATGTAACAGCAAACAACCATTACAGATTGATACTTTCTACAATGTGGTAAAACCTCTGAAACATGCACATGTTCATAAGCCTCTGACCACACGCAAAAACAGCTATTTGTCAAAATAGACTTGGCTTTAGCCACATAAATGTGAGAGTCTCAAGCTTTAATATTTAGCTCAATTAATAGTTTTGAGTGCAATGTGTTTTGGTTGAAAATTTACAATATTCAACATTATAACCCAAAGCTAATGGCAACTATCGTCTATGATGAAATGAGACATCACAGCAAAGTATGAGAAACAAAACATTGATTATTCAAATGAGAGTTGCTTGTATGTATTTGGAGTTTTTTAGACACAGGAAAACATGAATTTCTTGTTGGCATACTCCATGTCTAGTCTCAACTCCAAAATCACCTGTAGGAACACAAAATTGGTAAGAAAATGACCAAGGAATACAACTGGGACAACTCTACCTAGTGGGAAAGGCCTATGCATCATACATTATACTGTTGACCATGTCAACCCAGACTGGTGGCAAGTGACATCACTGGAAAATAAAGCTGGCTGATTAATCTTATCTGATAATCACAGAAGTGACAGGAATTCTACTCATAGGCAAAAGTGAAATTTTACATTTTTTTTTTTTTTTGGTTTTTCGAGACAGGGTTTCTCTGTGTAGTCCTGGCTGTCCTGGAACTCACTCTGTAGACCAGGCTGGCCTTGAACTCAGAAATCCACCTGCCTCTGCCTCTGCCTCTGCCTCTGCCTCCCAAGTGCTGGGATTAAAGGCGTGCGTGGCACTGCCCAGCTGAAATTTTACAATTCAAAGAGCAGTTTTTAACCGCATTCTTTCCCTCAGTGGCAGTGTCTGTTGCCAATAACTCCAGTTTTCAAAGGGAGTTTTACAAAAAGTTCTTACCAATAGCTACTCCTAAATGGAGCTGCTATCTTTTGTATATTTTCAGTGAAGTAGTTTACATCTGTAACAAGGATTCCATTATTTTCAAAGATTTCTGTGGAGATTGTGGGCTTGTCTGTAAAGGAAGGAAAAAAAAGAACCTATGACAAAAGGCCAGGATTTTTCATTTTGTTCAAGGTAGCAGAATTCATTAAAGTGAGAAGAGAAATAAAGATTTCAGGGCAGCAGCACGGGTGGAAGGGACATAAGCAACAACTGAACCAGCTTCAGAAAACCAGGCAGTCCAGCTAAGACTCAAGATGTGATAAGAACGTGCATGTGTAGGATCTGATATGATAATGTTAATTAGAAGAATGTTAGAGAAACTTTTGAATGTTAGAGAAACACTTTGGCAAGCATCCTCTGGACTAACAAAGCATTTGTCAAACATGCTACCCTACTAGCTATGGGTGCCATTCATATGTATCTAAGGCATTCAATAACTAATTAGGAAGTATACTTCTACAGCTGTCCTGGGTTAGCATTATCTAAGGAATGAAAGTTAGAATTTAGCTTATATTTACCTGTTAGGAAGACAGCAAACCTGGCACTGATATGTTGAATTTGCAGGTTTAACAAACATTTCAAAATTTCAGCTTTTGTTGATGACGGAGAATCACAGTTGTGATAATGAAGTAATTCGATGATACTTACACTCTGATATGACTTTAGAATTAAATTCTTTTTATGTGCAATTGAATCTACCCTGGAATATACAAAGAAATGTTAATAGCTTTTCTTGCTTAAAAAAATTCATTTTAAATTGTATATCTGAGGTCACGTGAGAAGGTGCATGCGTGAATGCAGGTGCTCTGAGAGTCCAGAAAAGGGTGTCTGCTTCCCTGGATCTAGATTTAGAAGCAGTTTGGGCCATCCAATGAGTTACATGCTGGGAACTGAATTTGGGTCATCTCTCTTAACTACAGAACCATCTCTGTCTTTCATTTTAAGTAGTTGTGTTAAAACACTTGGTCAGTAAGCCTGTGCTTTTTTCTTGATGTTCTTGTATTCACTGTCCTGACTAGCTGCCTCTAAACAATATACAATAATGACACCTTTGAAAATACAGATTGTAACCTTGGGCCTCATTCCAAGGCAGAGTCAAGACCCATGTAGCTACTGCCACTTCAACTGTATGCTGGCAACTTGAAAGTTCTCAGGCAGTCACACAAACACAACCACTTTCTCACTAGTCTTAGTGGACTTTTCCACTAATTATAAGTAAACCAACCAATCTTTCCTAGGAGTTGGGGAAAGAATGTCTTGCTCCACAGTTCAGGTTGGCCTTCAGTTTGAGATTTCCCTTTGCTTTGCCCATAGTGCTGAGATCACAAAGTGTGCTGCCCATGCCCGATAGCAACAATCAAAATTAATTTTCTTTAAAAAAAAAAAATTGTCTTGATGCCAGGGATATGTGGTGGAGTCAGCAAAGAACCTGCTGGGTAAGCATGAGTACGGGAGTGTAGATCCCCAGCATCCACAGAAAATGCCGGGTGTCATAGCACACATGTGTAACTCCAATCCTGTGGGGTGAAGACAGGCTCCCTGGCCAAGCAACCAGCCTAGTCCAATAGATGAGTTCCATGGTCAATGTGACCTCTTAAAATGTAAGTTGGACAATTACAGAAGACACCTGATGTAGACCAAGCTCCATGCACATGAGTTGGCAACCTACACAAACATACTACACACATACAATAAATCACTGCTTTAGATTAAGCTGACTTGCCTCCTGTTTAAATCTGTTAAACCCTGACAACTCAATACATGAGTAAGTATCCACAAAAAGCACTAGCACCAAGATCATTGTTCACCATATCTCTGCAGCTGATGGCAGCAAAGCCTGACTTAACTGTGGGTGTTTTCAATCCTGACTCTAAATACTTTTTACTGAATACTCTACTATAAAAACCAAATCCCCAAGCTAATCAGCAGGCACAGACTTTAGGAACATGACACCCATGCTAACACTACTTCATGGCTGTGGTGCTTGAGTTACACTAAGCACATCAAACATTGGAACCAAGGTATTCTGCACTTTCTCCATACACACTTACCTGACCTCTTCCTTGAGCTTTTTATTTTCTCTGTAGTGAAGCAGCCACTTCCATCTGCCGTTTTCATTTAATTTTTCTAGGATTTTGAGAATTTTCTTCAGTTGAACTATAGAGTAAGTTCAGCAAGAGATGTGTCTTAGTTTTTGTTGCAAGGTCCATTACCACTTATGAACTACCAGACCCTTGTCTCCACCTTTCATGGCTGGACAACACCAGTGACTACAAACTAGTTCTATCTGGTCATGCTATAATGGCAAAGATCATTTTATAGCATGATGAATGCATGTAGCCACTAGGGAACAGAGACTGTCACCACTTCTTCAGACTCATTGCAGCACAGAACAGCAGTCATCAGGAAGACAAATGACCACAATGCTAGCATGTATGTGAGGAAGAGAACTTTCAGTGTGGGAGGATGTGGAATCTGAACGGATAATTTAATACTTGGTCTAAATTTCTCTGCAAACTCTAGAAGTATAGTTCCCAGATGAACCAGCTATAATAAGCCTAGGTTATATATGCAAGGCCTTGGTATCTGGCTTGTGCATACATGCTTATTGGGCTCTGTTCACAATAGCTACGAACTAGAATTGACATAAATGTCCATCGATTGAATTACTACATTAAAAGCATGTAGTGCAGCAACTGGCACAAATTAAGCCCTCAATATATAGTAAATTATTATTTTTTGATGAAACAGTGTTTGTGTCACTGGGAGATGAGAAACTGACCTAACGAATTCAAAGTTAAAGACTAACCTAATGTTAAACTTTCTAGTATGACATCATCTGATACCACAAAGCCGCCAGATCGAAATAGTTCTTGGTAGGTGTCATTCAGAATGTCTTCAGGGCTGTCCACTCCAGCAAAGATGACACTGGGAAAATGCTTTAGCTTCAGTAGAGAAGGAATCTGTTATGACATAAAAGGACTTCCATGAGGAAAGGCACATGCAGGCAACAATTAACATTCCCATGGATTTCAAGGACCATGAACAGCTTACCAAGACCACAAAGAGTAGTTCTGACCTTCTCGTGAGTGGCCATTAATTCATCAAAATTAATTAAAAAGAGAATGCTAGAAAGAGTTCATGAGAGAACATGACTGAAGTTCAGAGGACCTATAAATAGCTAGGTTATACAAACTCATTCTGTTTCCAGTTCGCCTGTGGTGCCAAAACCACCAGGCTCATGTCACTGCCTACTGACAATAGAAATCTGCACCTATTCAGTGTCCACAAATTGCTTCTTGGGACAAGCAATTATTTGTCAATTAGTAAGTAAATATTACATAAGTCCTTTTAAAGCATATTTTGCTTACAGTCAGACATCAAGTACATCTTTTCATAATTCCCCCTCAGTTAATACACTTTATCAGCCTGCCCTACAGAACCTGGGTGATTCTGTAGTATACCACACTGTACTCTCACAGAGTATCTTCCCACTAAAAAAAATCAATGTCAGCTATACCCCTACATAGAATAGCAACAATGACCCATGATATTACAGAACAATGTCAGTGTCTAGAACACGTCTCCTTATTGTGAGACTACAAACTTACTTGATGCAAATGTGAAATCATGTCTTCATTTTTAATGATAACTAATAGTGTCTCATTTTCTCTGTGAAAAGCTTGACAGAAATCCAGAAGTTCAATTTCTGTATGGCCTCCTTTCTTTAGAATGCTCTGAAAGATTTACAAACAGCTGTTACTTAAAAACGATACTTGTACAGAACTTTTTGTTTCTGTAGACAAAAAGTCTCTCTGTATAACCTTGGCTTTTCTGGAATGCACTATGTAGATCAGGCTGGCCTCAAATTCAGAGATCTAGCTGTTTCTGCCTCCCAAGTGCTGGGATTAAAGGTATGTGCCACCATGCCCAGGTACAACTATTTTTATATTTTACTAAAATCAAGCCACCAGTTGGGCATGGTGATGCATATATTCTTGGCACTTGGTAGACTAAGAAAGAATTTTGAGTTCTAGGCCAGCCTCAGCTACTTAGTAACACATCTCAATAGGAAGCGAACAAAAATATTTAACAATATGTTAAAAAAAAAGCAAATCCTATTTCTAAGGCAACACAAGTAGCTACTGGTCTTATTACTAAATAAACACACATAATTATGAACTGGATTTCAGTTTTTAGTTAAAAAATTATGTTTTTGTGTATATATGTAAATGAGTGCGCACACACACATGCCATGGACAACATGTAGAGGTCAGGTGGTAACTTTCAGGATTTGGTTCACTCCTACCATGTGGGTCCTGGGGCTCAAACTCAGGTTGTCAGGTATAGTGTCCAGTCCCTTTTCTTACTGAGCAATCTCAACAGCCTAAGCATGAAGTTTATTTTAATGATAAAGCAGTTTATAAAATATCAAAGGCTGCTTTAAAGAAAAAAGATCCAAAATAATACACATACATGAAGTTTCACATTCAAGAGAGAGAGACTGGACAGGTTTGCTAGGTGTTTACATAATGCTGTTAATTTTTAATACATAGCTAGAAATTTAGCAACATACCAGGCATTCCTTTATTACTAATGAGAACCAACTTGAAGCATCAATTGTTCCTTGGCTGTTCATATCTGAATAAAAGAGTGATGCACTTAAGAGTACACATTTATAAGGAACTACATGTTCTGACAGGTTAGCACTTTACCTCACAGAGCGGCTCCTTGTGAAGCCTAATTGGGAAGGCTGAATGTGCAATATGAAAGAACCTCATCCCCACCCTCCCTTATGCCTCTGCAGGAAGGATTATGGCTTGCCACTGGACACCGCAACTGTACTTCACATGCAGTCAGAACGTTTATTGTCTTTGTGATGTATTACTCTGTCTGTCTTGGATCTTCAAACAGGTGAACATTTGACTGTTTTATTATCACTCAAAAGGAAAAGTATAATTTTTGATCAAGTTCTTTAAGTCTACTGACATACTTAAGATTGATCTTTCACTGTTTGCAGATCCTCATCTTACAAACAGTCCTGTATCCCACCACTAAAAAATAGTCTACAACTTGCCAGAATTAGTCAGGATATGTTTCCAAGCTTATAGAAAGAACTCTGTGCTGTGAGATAGGCTCACCCTGTAGCCAGGCTTCAAATCCTCGGTGATTCTCCCATCTCAGCCATCCAACTGCTAGGATTTATAGGAGTCGGCCACCACACTCAACACATACTGTGGTCTTGAATGCATATTATTCTCAAGTTAATTTAAGTACACATTTCCTCACTTAAAAGTAGTACCTCTGTACAAGCATGTTACTCTTTATTATAAACAGTGGTGTGGTGAAATACTATCAGTATTTTCAAACCATCCAACTGCCCATGGACAGTTATGAGTTTACTGGGTGGGTGCTGGGAACCAACTCCAGGTCCTCTGCAAGAACAGCCAAGTATTATTAACTGCTGGGCCATCTGTACGATCCCTGCTAACATCTTTTAAAAAGTATTAGTGAGTCCCTTCCTAGCATGGCTCTTTCATGTGTCTCCAAATGCATCTTTTGACAGTAAACTATGTCCAGTGGTGCTGACCAGCCTCTGTCTTCAGGCTATGCAAGCTGGGTTCTTACCTTTTGTTCTCTGCTGCCCCATATTTTTCTCTGCATCACTAAGCCCTTTATAGGATATATCTGAATTAGTATAAATATTACTTTTCATAAAATGTTACCATAGTAGACATGCTTTCGTTTCAGAAGTTATTACTTACTTTCCTCAAGTGTATCATCAAAGAAAAAATCATTTGGTATGTGAATTGTGTATAAATGAGTGTGGGTGCCAAAGTTGATACTCAGGTGTCTTTATTGATCGCCACCATTTTGATATAGGGTTTTCCACCAAACCTAGAGCTAATCTATTTAACTAGAATGGCTGGCCAGCAAGCCCCAGGAATTCACAAGTGTTTGGATTACAGGCTATGTACACAGCTTTTTGTATGAGCACTGTGATCAGGCCTTCATATGCTTGTATGGCCCACATTTTACTACTGACTGAGCCATCATCATAGTCCTGGAATATAATTTTTCTTTTAAAAATTTGAATGGTAAGGTAAGAATGTGGTCATTGAAAACTAAAATAACCATGGTCAAAGTCTGACATGGGGAGGCCAGCATTTGTTTTGATTCACCATTAGCTTTTCACTTTTGCCCTTTTGGAATTTCTGTTCCATTTGAGTTATTAACAATACCTGCCATGTAGTACACAGATAAGAACAGAGATTAAAAACTAAACATCACATCCCATACCATTTCCTTTTAAGCCCAAACTTCTAAGTTTATTACTTCTAAAATAAACTAAAATGAGAAGATAGTATAGAGTTAAGCTAGTACTTTACCTTTGTCCTTAAAAAGAATGACTTATCTTCTGTTTCAACGAGGTAGAACCAGAAAGGGCTCTTACAAGCCTCTCTCACAACTCCTTTTAGTTTGACATGCAGAGTGGCACACAAGTCTGTGATCACATCTTTGTAAGATACCGACTGTTTTGGCTGGTATGTCTCCTGGGACACAGCTTCTGCAGAAGCTACATTTAATTCTTTATCTTGGGAAACAACTTGGTTGCTATTCATCATTATCTTATTAAATTCAGCGTATTCATTTAGAATAAGTGAAATATCATTTCTAGATTCTTTTAAAGTACTGTTGTATTTCAGTTTATTGAGGTGGAATGGAACAGTCTGAATTCTTTCACAATTTTTAAGATTTCTACTTTGACTACATTTTTCCTTCCAAAAAGAGGAAGAGCTGTCTAGACCGCTGGGTGAGTAGCCTCTTCTGTGATGACTCTGCTGTCTGGTGCCTGAGTGCACAACTGTCACCAGAATGGGGCTTCTGCTCTTGGGTGGAAGATGTAGACCTGAGGCCTCAGATGTTTGTGTGGAGGGGGAAGTTCCAATCGAGATTTGGATGAGTGATTCCTTAGGTAAGATGTTGTTGGAAGGGGAAGATTGCTGAGAATCTTCCTTCTTTATTATTTGTTTTAGCTTATGGTCAAAACGCAAGTACTCTAGGTCTAATGTATTCTGAGTAAGGTCATCTGTCACATGCCAGGTGCTAGTCCAGGAGCTGAGAAGGTTGCAGTTTGCACTCCTATGCCTCTTCAGGCTATGCAACCTTCTTGTAGTATCTTTGAACTCTTTTGTTATAGTAAAGTTAGCATAAGTCTTGGGGATACCATGGGAATCTGGGATCTGGATGTAGTGTGGCATACACTTACTATTTGGTGAGATTGGACGTAGTTCCGTTTCCTGGTTTCCGGGTGGGATGTGTGTCTCGAGTGCTGAAATTTTGCTAGAGCAGGCCGAGGTGTCATCACTGTTGTTTAAACTTGTAAAAGAGTCACAGCTATCTTTTACAGCATCTGTTGGGGTTGCATGATTACCTCTCAAATTCTCCACATCAAACTTGCAGTTTTTACAATCAAGAGAATCCTGAACACAGTCTCCAGAACATGGTCCACAGCACATGGAAGCATTTACATTTATCTCTGTATCCCTGCTTAGTGTTTCAGCATCTGCCTTGGTTTCATGTCCCATGCTAGGGCTTTCACTGAAAGTATGTTCTTTGTAGACACCACAAACAGAGTCAACAAATTCTGGGACAAAGGAAGCAGAAGGCTCTTCACTGATACTTTCACTGAAGTCTACTGTATTTTGGCAAGAATGAGCATTTTGGGAGAAAACATCATCATTCAAGATCTCTACTTCACATATCTCGTCCTGCAGCACACGAATTGTTTTTTGTTCATCTTTTGTAGACATGGAGTTAGACTGAAGGCCAGTAGCATTGAGATCCAATCTTTCATCATGTAATTCAGTTCCAATATTCTTAAGTAAGCTGGCCATTCTGACTACTGGTATTTCCTGTGTTTGAAACCCTGGCTCTACACTTACTGGTTTTGTATAATAGGTGCACTGAGCACTGTCAGAGGAAGAAACAAACTTTGAGACTTCTGGATGAAAGTATGTCTGAACATCAGTATTGTCAATGGAGGCAGAGTTCACTGCCCCAGCCTGCATATTACTATCAGCTTCTGTTTTTACATCGCTGTCACAGACATTTTTCTTAATGGTTTCAGAACTAGTCTGTTTTAATGACATATTCACTATTCCACTTGTGGTTATAGAAACCAATGTTTCAGTCAAAGATTTATTTTCAATAACTTTTCTAGGACAACATGAGGGTACACTAGACTCAAAAACAAGGTGTTTTATGTCCGTGTTTCTGTTCTCCATACAATCTGCCTCCAACGAATTTCCTGATTTTACATGTTTCTCAAGAGGCTTAAAACTGGCAGGCGAGATAGGCTTATTTAACTCTGTATCATAGCACTGTACCTTTTCTAAGAAAGATAAATTCTCATTATGCTCACTCAGGACACTGACGTCAGTTACTTTACCAGGCACAGTAACTCTGCCTTCTACTTCTGCATCAGCTGAGAGCTGTACTTGTACTTGAGCTAACTTATCTTGTCCTTTTGGACTCTTAGGACCAACAAGACTTTCTTTTTCTGGTATATCTCCTGACTTAATCTCGGAGAATTTGTTAGTTTTCTCAGACTGTGAACCACAGAGTTTTAAACAACATGGCGATGATTGTCTGTCTCCAGTCTGTACTATGGGATCAGGACTTGCAGCTGGTGTCACTTCTATTAGAGGGCCAAAGGGAAAGTCTGAGGTGACATTAACTTTCTCTGCAACCTCAGGGGAACAATTTTTTAATAGTTCTCTGGATTCCACAGGATACAGTGACATACAGGTAGCTGTATTTGTTTCTTTTTTTATGAGTCTCTCCTGTTCTGGTTCAACCATTTCTTCAGATCTACTCTGTTGTCCTTCATTTGCTACTTGGGCCCCCTGCAATTGTTCAACTTCACCAGCTGCTATCTCCTCACTGGGGCTTGTAGGTGGTGATACTGTTAGAGTTAGATCAATACCAGCATCTTCCCCTGACAACTCCATGCTAACCTCTTCCCTATTCAGTGAGAGATCAGTTTGTTTAGGAAATATTGAACTAAATGTTTGCAAAATCTTTTCTTGGTTTAGACTACTGTTGTCACTATTGATTATTTCTGAAGAGCCACCTGCTACATCACTTATCGCTGGAATACAGTTAGGGGACTGTTGTTCCCTCAAGGTAACAGAGGTTGATGAGACTACTTTAACTTGCGATGGTTCTAGAATCTCATCTAAAGATATGCTCAAGCCATTCTGAGTCTTTAAAGAGGCATCTAGTGAGTACTTTGTTTTATCACTGGGTAACGAATAACTAGAACTTTTAACTAATGAGAGTGCCTCCATTATCAATCCTTCATCAGCTGATGATGTCAGAGGAGGAATCTCTTTCTGTAATAGACACAGGCTCTCAGGAGGTGTTTCTTTTTTTATTGAAGAGGCAGAAAGGCACTTACTATCTTTATACTCTGTCATGGCAAGAGAAGGAATGTCTCTAAGACTTTGTGTTTGTACCTTTTCTGATGCAGACACAGGATACTGAATACTCAAGGCAGGGGAAACTTGTTTAATCAGCTCGGTATTAAAGTCTGTAGGTTTGTTGTCAGTTGTATTTACTTCTGTATGTATTGGTACATTGGCATTTTTTTCAAAAGCAAGAGTAACTGGCTCAAGATTAACCATCATACACTCCACATTATCATCCCTCCTTTCCATGGAGGGCTGACTTTTGTTATTTATGAGGCTGCTATGCTGGATAACATCCTGTACAGCACCTGTTTTTATCGGCAGTGATGGGTGACAAGTATCAACTTTGTTCTCAAGGTTGTTGAACACAGACTTCTGACACATCGACTCACTGCCGGCCCCATCGTAAGCTGTGGTTAAGGTGGCTTGTGTGACAGAGTCATTATAAGAAACCATCTTTGTGCTCTGACAGGTTTTATCTTCACTGGGAATACAAGTTCCATTATTTTGGCCACTTATAACACCAGAAAGCACAACATTAGAAGTCTCTAATTTATCTGATAATTCTTGTTTGACTTTACCTTCAGTTACCTGAAATGACAAAAAATTTTTTTAAAAAAAATAGTTCAACAGATTAAGAAAAATTACATATATGAAAAATGCCAAGGGTTTTGTTTTTTGAGTCTTAATATCTAAGAAATCACCAAATCTGTCCCATTAGGAATGTGTTGTTTCATTTTTTTGTGGTACAAAGTTTGAACTTAGGACCTTGTATACATTAAGTGAGCACTCTACCACTTAGCTAGCTTGTGGGGGTAGTGGCATATCCCTGTAATTCCAGCATTCAGAGGGCGGAATCAGTTCAAGGTACCTGGCTATAAAGTAAAAAAACAAAGAAACAAGCAAGCATTTAAAAACAAAAGAAAAACAAATAAACAAACATCAGAGACCAGAATTCTATACTTTATTAAACCAGCCAACTAGATCTTAAATGTGCTAGGTGTAGTGGTGAGTACCTGTAACACTTGGCAGGCAGGCAGGCAGGCAGGCAGGCAGGCAGGCAGGCAGGCAGGCAGGCAGGGATCTCTGTGAGCTGGAGGCCAGCCAGGTCGGCACAGACCTTCTTAAAATATAAACATGCATACACACATCCTACTCCCAAATTTAAATGTCCCATCTATCATTTAATAAATGGAGCATTAAGCCAAGCAGTGGTGGTGCACATCTTTAATCCCAGCACTTGGGAGGCAGAGGCAGGTGGATTTCTGAGTTCGAGGCCAGCCTGGTCTACAGAGTGAGTCCAGGACAGCCAGGGCTATACAGAGAAACCCTGTCTCAAAAACAAACAAATAAACAACAATAACAACAACAACAAAAACCCAAAAAATAAAAACAAAAAAAAAAAAAACCCAAAACAAACATTTGCTGTTAGTCAAAAGATAACATTTAAAGCCAAAACTAATGTTTTCTTCTTAAACAGTAATTTCCAACTACACTATACAACTTGACATCTGGAACTTTCTCACAAGATAGTAAATAATTACTATCCCATGTACTCTAAATAACTGATCCTTTAAGTAAGGGTATGGGTCCCTCTAAAATTTTTAAGTATCTTTGCTTAAAGCTGGAGAAAATTATTTTTCACTTTACTGCTTCTTATTCTACAAAACAATGGAAAATTCATCAATATGACTTCATATGATAAAAGGATTGAGTTAAACAGTATTAAATGGAACTTAGATTAAGTATCAGCAGGACATCTCAGAACAACTCTGATAAGAAAATTGTTTTGAGCCGGGCGGTGGTGGCGCACGCCTTTAATCCCAGCACTTGGGAGGCAGAGGCAGGCGGATTTCTGAGTTTGAGAGTTCGAGGCTAGCCTGGTCTACAGAGTGAGTTCCAGGACAGCCAGGGCTACTTTGAGAAACCCTTTCTCGAAAAACCAAAAAAAAAAAAAAAAAAACCCCAAAAAAAAAAAAAAAAAGAAAATTGTTTTGATAAGTCTCCAAATGATCTTGTCTAGACCTTGAAAAACAAGAACCAACACAATTTACTACAGGTGTCAATATTTGGAGCACCATGCTCACAGACTGCCATGTCTAGCAGCATATGGTGGAAGTGAAGATTTGTTTTAAATATCATAAAAGCATTTCTGTCTCAACCAAAGAGATAGCAACTTGAGTAATCAGGAACTATGATGTCAGTTTTAAAAGGACAATTTTGGAAAAAAAAAAAAAAGTCTTGGTGACAAGAAACCTGCGAACTTTCTTGCAGTTCTCCCAATGACACCATGCCTGCAAGTATCCAACCAAAATTCTGAAATATACCATCCCTCTTAAAGAAATGCTGTGACAATCGATATATTATTACATATATATCTAAATATATATTTAACAAATATATATTTAACTACAGGTACAATGGAATATTCCTAAAATAACATCTATTTAAAAATTGGCCAAGTAGACACCTAACCACAAAAAACATGCTATTGGCTTCTAGTGCCTTTTATCTTAAAATATTCTTTACACCACTATGTGTCTACTTATGGAACACGGGAAGGCTATAGTTCAGTCACATGCTTTTCATATGTAGGCATAGTACCCAAGAAAGAGCACTACCCCACCTCACCCTCAAAATTCTTAGAAGCTGGAGCAACTATCATCTGAAAATCTGAAACCCAGAATGCTCTGATATGAAAGCCCTCTAAGTGCTGACATATTTAAGTTTTGTATATTAAACTATCCCAAGTTTGGAGTTTCAGACAGTGATGGTCAATGAGTAAAGTCTGAGAAGTATTCTACAACCTGAACTTTTCTCAATATTTAACCAGAATATACTAAAGATTATTAAAAACTATTCATTTTAATTATTTTATTTTTCTCACCAACTGGTAAACTTGCTAGTAAACAGAATGTTTTTCATAAGCATTTTGAGTATTTTACTTAATATTTAAACTTTAAAAAATATGTATTTTGGACATATTCAGCCCTTAGCCACCCCCCAACCCCTTTTTTGGTTTTTCTCAGACAGGGTTTCTCTGTGTAGCCTTGGCTGTCTGGAACTCACTCTGTTGACCAGGGTGGCCTCGAACTCAGAAATCAGCCTGCCTCTGCCTCCCAAGTGCTGGGATTAAAGGCATGCGCCACACTGCCTGGCTCCCTTCCCCCTTTCAAGATAAGATCACATATAGCTGAGGCAGGCTTTGAACTCCTAATCCTACTGTCTTTACATAGTGCCGGGATTACAGGCTTGCCCCATGCCTGGTTTACACTTCATTTAAAAAAAAAAAATAAAATTATTATTATTCCTTTTGTTAAGGTTCATGTATGGAGGTCAGAAGATAACTTCTAAAGAGTTGGTGTGCTTTCCACAGAGGGTTCCAGGATCAAAGTTAGGTTGTGGGACTTAGATGGCAAGTATTTTTACCTGGTGAGCAATCTTACTTAGCCTTCTTTATATTCTATTTTATGTTAAAAAAAAAATCACTCCTAATATTAAGACTGGTAATTGTCTCATTAAATTATTTCTGTCAAATCAGGGAGTGGTGGCACATGCTTTTATCCTAGCACTTGGAAAAGAGGGGTAGGGGTAGGGGCAGGTAGATCTCTGAGTTTAGGGCCAGCCTGTTCTACAGAGCGAGTTCCTGGATAGCCAGGTCTACACAGAGAAACCATGTCTCAGAAAAATCAACAACAAAAACAATTTCTGTCTTAACAAAAAGGCACATCATAAGAAACTAGTATAAACCTATGTGATAACTGAAATCTGCGTAAGTATTTTGTTATTCTAACATATAGTTGCTCTTAATCAAATTGTATTTATATCCTTGAAAACAGACAAAATTTCTGAACCTCATTTTCAGGAAAAAAAAAAAAAGTTACTTATGTAGAAAATATTCATCGATGTGCATATAACTACATCCAAAGATACTGACACAGAAACAAACAGATTGTTTGGATCTGAATATTGGTTTTGCAATTTATAATGTGACTTTAGACAATTTCTTTAGTCCCAGTCTCTTCATTACAGTTTAGTAAGTAAGCTAACAGCTCTTTTATTTATTCATTCACTTATTTATCTATTTAATTTGTGTGTGTGTGTGTGTGCGCGTGCTCACGCACCAAGAGTATGGTGGAAGAGGGTGCTCTTTTTTTTTTTTTGGTTTTTCGAGACAGGGTTTCTCTGTGTAGCACTGGCTGTCCTGGAACTCACTCTGTAGACCAGGCTGGCCTCGAACTCAGAAATCCGCCTGTCTCTGCCTCCCAAGTGCTGGGATTAAAGGCATGCGCCACCATCGCCCCGCTGAAGAGGGTGCTCTTATCCACTGAATCATCTCTCCAGCCCAAGCTAACAGTTTGCACTTTACTTGCTTTGTTTCAGAGTTAACTGAGTTTCTGTGAGTGACTATTTGGTATACAGTGCTACAGATATGTTAACTTTGCTAACAATGATGGCCACTTGAAGATACTCACCTTCCTAGGTTCATTCTTGACCGTTCAAGTCTCTCACTGACTGCATATATGGCAACAATCTACCCAATGTGAGAACAAGCTCTGTAGGTGCCGTTCGAGCTCTGTGAAGTTATTCTAGACTAAACCTAGGCCATGAGCTTTAGAAAATTTTTGTTACCACTTCCTTATTTATGATAGATAAAATGTGGATTATTTGGCCTGGCTGATGGTGAAGGAGTAAAACAAAGTGTTCTCTCCAAAGCACTACTAATATTACTAACATTTAATACTTAATATCTAGGCAAACCATAAGTTATCTGTGTGTGTTCCTATGGTGCATGTGTGTGTGGGTCAAGGGTCAATCTTGGTTGCTGTTCTTCAGGTTTTACTCACCTTGTATTTTCTCTTCCTGTCTTGGAGCTCACTGAATATGCTAGGGTCAGTAAGCCCCATTGATTAATCTATCTCTATCCTCTGCCTATTCCCCTAGTGCTGGGGTTATAGACGCACACAGTACCATGCCTGGGACACAGGCGCTACAAATTTGAACTCAGGTCCATATATTTGCAAAACAAGCCATTTATCCACTAAACTAGTCCCCTAGTTAGTCACATCTCTTAAAACAAGTTCAGAGTTAAGTACTGTGCCCCAAATTATAATACTAGTAAGTGACAAGCTGGGTTCCTACATATCTGATTCCTCTCTCTTAAACCTAGCTGTGGATGATGAAAGGAACACTTTATAAAGACTAAGTTTTGGGAATTAAAATACTTTACTTAGCTGAAAGACCCATTTTTTTTCCTGAAATAATACCTTGTTTTGAATACATTTACATATAAAATGGAAAATCATCAAACAAGATCAATACCGGCAGTTAAAATAGCATCTCACCTCAGTATTACAAGAATAGATGAAATTCTGGTTTCCTGAAGTATCCAGGTGACACTCCCCTGTAAATACTTCTTTCTGGTCATTCTGTACACAGAGTTCCAAGTCTCTGGTAGTTGGTGGATTAATGAAAGGAAGCACGCAGTTAGGTCCCGGAAAGGTCATACTGGTGGCATGACCAATGTGTGTTTCCTTAGTCTCCAACAGAGGGTCTATAGACCCTCCAACAGAGGGTCTTTCCACATTGGAAAACTCCTCAATTTCACTGTGATCCAAAGATTCTAAAGACCTATTTATGCATACATATTTTGCTGGGTTTTTGTGTTCTACTACCTTTCGAGGTGACCTGATGGCTTTGTTCTTTTTGCTGTAGAACAGAGCTACCCATATATGAAGTAAAAGCTTCACGTCTTCCATATTTTCAGGCAAATCAGTATTCCAGGGTCTGAGATGTTAAAGAAAATGCAAAAAATAATGCTACTTTTAGTTCATTATCATAAACAAGCTCCTCTATCAATAATTTCTGTGCTCATTTTTGTTTTAAAAATTACAAATATGAAACAATAAGAGTTAATTTAACGAATAATTATGAAGTATAACCCATTCACTTTAAAGAAAAGAAAACCAAGGACCACGAACATTAAGTAACTTGTTTCAAATCACAAAACTTATATGAAGAACAGTTGAGTCTCTTGATTCTTGGTCTAGCATTTGTCTTTCCTACCACCCAAACGCACTCTGGAGACAGCCTGTCTATTGTGGTACTAATGGTTCTTGCAACTCTCCAGATTCTTATCACTTTAGTTTGGCTGAGAATGGCTAGTTCACTTAGTTTTCATTTTTGTCTCTTACAATAGTTAGAAAAGTATGATGATTAGAATATTCTCTGGACAATGTAGTAAAAACTATATTATTTTCAGATTTTAGTTCTAAATAGTGTTGTGAAACTATAAGGAAAGATACAAAACATTTCTGGCCTTAGGGAAAAGACAGCAGACAGCTGAAGTGGGCTGAACTGGAGTTAAGAAAACTGCAGAGTTATACAGGAATCAGACTAATTAGGAAGTCAACTACCTGGTGAACACATGCAAGGAAAGAAATCTGGTAATGTGGAATGTCATTTACTTAATATAAAATGATTTACAAATGCTGAATGACATTCCGTAGTGTTAATTCTTCTTGTTAACAATAATGGCTACCATTTATTATGGCAGGCAAGTCACTGCAAAAGCCTGGTAATATATTAATAACCCTCAAGACACAGCTTCCATTAAACCCATACTCAGAAACCACTATCCAGACTAATCTACCACTGACATCTTGAAGCTTGTGATATAAACCCCAGAATGCACCAGAATCTGCAGCTCAGTGAGATTTCTAAATGAGCTGTATATACAATGGACTGGGAATCACTGCCTAGAAGCACATACTTATTCCAGGTTACAAGAGGCAATAATTAAGAAGGCCATTTTAATTAATTTAATCTCTAGAAACCTGTAGTGCTAATAAATCCATTACTGTTGCCGTGATTCATCTTCTTTGTTTTGTTTTTTATGACAGGGTTTCCCTTGTCGCCCTGGCTGTTCTGGAACTACTCTGTAGATGAGGCTGTCCTTGAAATCAAAAAGATCCACTTGCCTCTACTTCCAAGGTGATGGGATTAACGATGTGTGCTACCACCACCTTCTTAGGGAAAACTTATAGAATCATTCATTCATTTAAAATAATTCACTCCTATTTATTAACAAACATTGTAAATGAAAATCCATTTACAAGATTAAATTTATTTAAAAGTTCTCCATGTGATCATCAACAATGGCTAAATCTGTCATTGTCAACTCTCAGTAAACACACACTTGACACTGTATAATTTATACAATTATACTATTATACTTTATACTATTTTATCCTTCCCCAAAGTCAGCCATTAGTCTTACATCTTATCACAGCTGTCAACAAAAACCTGTATCCCTTGTAGTACTTACCCATGTAATGCTCTCACAACAGTTTTCTCCAATGGGTTGCTGGTATATTTGCTATCTAAGCTGAATACATACTCTCCTTCACATTTGAAAGTAATCTTAAAGGAGCCGTCACAACTAAGAACAGTATGAGAACAAAAAAACTCTTTAAGGCTCGAAGATATAAACAGACTTTTGCGCTTAGTCAATGAATCTTCAGAATGCTTTTGTAGAGGGGAGGTGTTCTGTAGATGCCGAAATGGCATGACCTTTCCTATAGGTGTTCCAGCTTCAGGGCCTTTTGTCCCATTCTTTACAAAAGCAGGGCTTGGTAGCTTTCTCTGATGCAGATGTTTCTTTGACTGCTCAGCAAGGAGCAAGGCATAGGAATGTTCCACAACAACAGAGTTTTGACTTGCATCTGAGAATTCTCGAGCTTCTTCATGGGACGCTGGCTGGGCAACAGCAAGGGGCTGAGCACAAGGTACCGAGTTTTCTTCTTGACTATGAGTTAAGTCTGACTGTGAACTAATCTCATTAGAGTATGGTTTAGGTAGTAGTACAGCTTTTTGACTTTTAACTCCCTTATGATATTCATGGTCAGAGGCACCATGCAATGAATTTTCTTTAGTGAGTAAAACATTGTTTTGTGGCAATTCAGAGAAGCAAGGAAGGTTCCTGAGCTTACAAGATGGTATAGAAGCAGCAGCAGAACTTAATGCCAGATCAGCTAACATATTTAGGGCTTGGGAGTCACAGCCAGTAATTGAGTGTTCAGGAGGATCTTTAGGAATTACCGCAATACTTTCTTGTTGAGATGTATTTGGGTTAAGTTCATCTTTTGGACCATCTGATGAAATTTCTGATTGAAGATGTAAAGCAATTGCTTTTTCCGCTTCAGAATAAAACACAAAAGGACAGATGTAATGTTCTTCTTAGAATAACCTGCATATTCCTATATCTTAAGTGAAAATTAACAGTCAATTCAACAGATTTATGAAAAGATAGAAAAACAAAACACCAGAGTCTGTCTACAGTGTGCTTACAAATAGTTAAAATCTGATGTATTATATAGTTTGCTAGCACAATTTCTCAGAAATCATTTCCCAAAAACCAACTACGTTCAAAATAGAGATGTTTAGCTTTATAATGATAGGTAAAAAACATTAGAAGCACTCTCCCAATAGTTTTCTTTCTGTAATAAGATGTTTGTCCCTATCAAAAAAATTACATTCTCCAATGGTTTGCAAGGCATCCTCTATACACTAATCTTTCTTTTCTTTTCTTTCTTTCTTTCTTTCTTTTTTTTTTTTGTTTTTTGTTTTTCAAGACAGGGTTTCTCTGTCTCTGCCTCTGCCTCCCAAGTGCTGGGATTAAAGGCGTGTGCCACCACTGCTCAGCCACTAACCTTTCTTAAATGCTGTTATTATAAAAAACAAAGTTCACAACTATACTATATAGGAATTCCGTTTGCAGACAAATGGATGTAGAGAAAAGCCAAATGAAGTCTTTATCATCAATCATAGGAGGTGTGAAATGAATCAACAACCTGCCTATATAAGGGCAGTTTATACATGTAATTAATTATTGCATTTAAGGAGTGAAAAACCTCTGGCCTATCATGTAGCATTTAGAATGAAAAGTGTTGGAGGAAAAACTAATCAAACACAGCTTAGTTGTTTAAAATAAAAAATCTAAGAGACTTAGGGCAGAAAAGAGTCTAAAGCAGAGAATTTTCTTGATGGCTCTCTAGATACACTGGAAAACACTGAACTCGGGCAGTGGTGGCGCATGTCTTTAATCTCAGCACTTGGGAGGCAGAGGCAGAGGCAGGCAGATTTCTGAGTTCAAGGCCAGCCTGGTCTACAGAGTGAGTTCCAGGACAGCCAGGACTACACAGAGAAACCCTGTCTCGAAAAAAAAAAAAAAGGAAACACTGAATTTATTTTATGACCTAATGTACTTAACTGACACTGATTTTGGTCTACTTCTGCTAACATCATAGTTTCCATATACTCATCCATTTCTTATACAGAATAAAACCTGTAAGCTATGGCTAGTGTGATAATGACTACTGATGATAAGAAAAGTAGTATAAGAATGTATTATTTAAAATAATTATTGACTTGTTACAGATTCTCAATCAATTAAAAATATAACAACCGGGGTGAGAAAGATGGTTAAAGGTTAAGAAGAGATTATCTGCTCTTCCTAAAGGACATGGGTTCAAATCTAAGCACCTATATGGAACTCCAGTACCAGGAGATCTGATGCCCTTTTCTGTCCTCACTGAGTATCAGGCATGCATGTAATACACACACATGTATGTAGACAAAACACTTAAACTCATAAAAAATTTAAGAACATAATGATAATCTGTCTTTGACAAAGATAATAATACTGCCAAGTGATAACTCAGGAAGCAAAAAACTGTATCATAAACTTTTAAAAGGACAGAAAAGGAATAGTCAAAGGAAAAAAAAAAACCTGACTTCAAGATTTATTTTATTCAAAAGTTAAAATACTATAGATCAGCAATTTTCAAATTTGACCCAGCCCAGTCATATTTCACCAGGCTTTTATTTTTTGTTTGTTTGGGGTTTTTGAGCAGTTTTTTTTCTTTTTCCATGTAGCCCTGGTTGTCCTAGAACTTGTTCTGTAGATCAGGCTGGCCTTGAACTCACAGAGTCTATTCGCCTCTGCTTCCAGAATGTTGGGAATAAAGGCATGAGCCATCATGCCAGGCTCCCCTGGCTTCCCAAACATTAATAAAGAAAACAGATTAGAACACGTGATAAAAAAATGGAGGAATAGGGCTGGAGAGATGGCTCAGTGATTAAGAGCACTGGCTGCTCTTCCAGAGGTCCTGAGTTCAATTCCCAGCAACCACATGGTGGCTCACAACCATCTGTAATGGGATCCGATGCCCTCTTCTGGTGTGTCTGAAGAGAGCAATAGTGTACTCACATACAATAAATAAATCTTTTTTTAAAAAAATGGAGGAATAACATTGTCTAAAAGGCAGTAAGTGTATATTCTGTTTATAAACTCAGTTATCAAATGATTAGAAGAGAATGAATTAAATTCTATGTTATTATGAACATAAGAATTAAGCTGGGCAGTGGTGGCGCATGCCTTTAATCCCAGCACTTGGGAGGCAAAGGCAGGCAGACTTCTGAGTTCGAGGCCAGCCTGGTCTACAGAGTGCGTTCTAGGACAGCCAGGACTACACAGAGAAACAGTCTCGGAAAAAACCTTAACTTAACAAAACAAAACAAAACAACAACAACAAAACAAAACAAAAAAGAATTAGAGATTTGTGAGGATCAAAGCATAAGAAAATGTCTATGAAGGAAGAACTCTGCTGGACAAAACCAGGAAGAACTGCAGTGAAAATACAGAGACTAACCAAACAACGAGAAGCCACAGGAGAAGACTGCATCATAAATTCCCTTCAGAAACAAGGAGAGAAATCAAATTTGCATTCCTATGCACTTTAGAAGGACAGGATAAACATTTGGCTTTGTTGTTTTAACTTTTGGCTCAGGATAAGCATTTTCAATCAAGAAACATAGAAGAATTTAGACATACTAAAGCTCATCTATAATCCTGCCACTCCAAGAGAAGTCTTGTGCTGAATTTCATCTGTAAGATAGAAAAAAATGGCCAGTAGTGGTGGCATATGCCTTTAATCCCAGCACTCAGAAGGCAGAGGCAGAAAGATCTCTGAGTTCAAGATCAGCTGGTTTATAGAGCAAGTTCCAGGATAGCCAGGGCTCCATTGAAAAACTCAAAACCCCCCATCCCCAAAATAATAAATCATTAAGACACACATGCACGGAGTAACGGGTGAGGGAGAAAGTAGGATTACTGAAATAAGACAGAATATTATATACAATATACAAAGATGAAAGAATCAAGTTTCCTTGTTAAAACAGAGGACATACTAACAGGACTCAATATCAAAAATGGAGTGTTGCTAGTAAGACTTTGGAGTTGCCAAGATGGCCAGTAGGGTAAAGGTGCTTGGCTGACAAACTGTTTACCTGGAACCTATACTGTGGAGAGAACTGACTACTGTCTGACTACTCTGACCTCTACAAGGGCTTTATGGCAGCTACACACACACACACACACACACAAATGGAAAACAATTTACAACTTGGAAGAAGAAACACATTACATACAAAGAGTAAAATTAAGAGAAATATTCCTAAGGGTAAGATGTTTTATGTTCAGTTGTTATCAAGGTTAAACTGGAGGTGACAACTGTACTTTCTGATAAAGAAGTAATTTCTATGGCTGGAGAAATGGCTCTGCAGTTAAGGGTGCTGACTGCAATTCCAGAGGTCCTGAGTTCAATTCCCAGCAACTACATGGTGGCTCACAGTCATCTGTAATGGATGTGATGCCCTCTTCTGGTGTGTCTGAAGAGCTACACTGTACTCATGTACATAAAATAAATCTTAAAAAAAGAAAAAATGAAGTAATTTCTAGCAGGTGGAAATATAGGACTAACACAGTCAGCGTTTAGCTTATGTACATAAGTTTAACAAAAGTAAAATACCTTAAAATTCTATCTTTTAAAGAAATAGTTTTGATTACTACTTATATTTATTTTCAGATACCCTTACAGCCTTTTCTAACTGATTATAAAACACTAGCAGATGCTTGCAAGCATATTTAGTCATAAATAAGGATGTTTATACTTTAACTTAAAAACATTCATGTTCAGCCTTTGAAATTAGAGGCTACTGTCTGAATCTTAGTTTTCTAAATTACTTAAAAAGAATTATATGTAGTTTGCTCAAAACTGTCAACAATCTAGAATAATGCATTTGGTGTAAAAGGTAGCGATTTAATTTTAAGTTACTTTACTTTTCTATCTTAGAAACAGAGCTAGGGATAGCTCAGTGGTTCAAAGCACGTGTTGCTCTGGCAGAGAATTGGAGTTCAGTTTCTAGCACCCACATGATGGCTCACACATATCACTAATTCTAGTTCTAGGGGATCAGACCCCTTCCTCTGGCCCTCACAAGCAATACATGCACATGGTGCATAGACATACATGCAGGTAAAACATTTATATACATAAATCTAAAACTTATAAGAAAAAAGAAACCAAATTATTTGCATTATGATGTATTTCGATTGCTATTATATATTCCAAGAGCGTTTCTTACCAGTTTGGAGCTGCTTTCTGATTTTGGTATTTCGACGGCCTCTTCCTACATTTACCTTCCGTTTTTGTGGAGACTTTTTCATGGGTGGCTTAGGCCGTGATGCAATTCTACCCGGAGACTTCTCTTGCTTCTTTGCCCTTTTAGCATTTGTAGGTACTGAAACATCTTTAGATATAGAAGCTTCTTGTTTTTTTCTTTCTATTCTGGTTTTCTGTACAATTTGTGCAGTCAGCACTTCTGCACCTTACGCAGAAAAGACAAGACAGTTTTAAGTGTATGTGTGTGGGTGACCCAGAAACTTATCAGTATAATCTTTCTCTTTATTTTCTTGCGGGGGGTGGGGGGGAGGTGTAAATAATAATAGGAAATAGATTAGAGAGTTCTGGGATACCATTAAATGGGATACCATTTAAAAAATAAAGTACAAGCCGGGCAGTGGTGGCGCACGCCTTTAATCCCAGCACTTGGGAGGCAGAGGCAGGCGGATTTCTGAGTTCGAGGCCAGCCTGATCTACAGAGTGAGTTCCAGGACAGCCCGGGCTATAAAGAGAAACCCTGTCTCAAAAAAAAAAAAAACCAGAAAAAAAAAAAAAAAAAAAATAAAGTACAAGGCAAGGAAATGACTAATGGTTAAACCACAGGGTCTAACTTAACACTCAGATCTTGGTGGTAGTATATTCTATACACTTCTTTTTTTAGGCATTAACATTTCCAAATTAAAAACAGAAAACCAACCAAAGGTTGGCAAACATTTTCCGTCAAGGAAATCTCTGCCTTAAATTTTCCAACTCTTCTTATAGAGTGCCAGAGCCACAGATGATAGATGTATGTATGAATGGGAACCTTAAGTATATAGTGTGTTGACCCCTTTGCTTAGGAGCGCTCATAAAAAATACTATAGTTCCTTAGTTTTGGAGAAAATATAATAAACATAACTTGAGATGATACTATATAAGTCATATAGTTGGCTTTACTGACTAAAGTGTATCTGTTAATAAATGGTAAAGAAGGAGAGCTGGCATACTAGTCCTGGATTCCCAGCACCTGGATAACAGATAGCTCAAAATGGCTTTGAATTCCATCTCAGAGTCAGGGGTGGAGGTGGGAAGTGTCCAGAGCCTGATGTCATCTTCGGGTTTCTGTGGACACTACTCCCAATTAAATAAGAATTCTAAATAACTTTGAAAATTGATTCTCAATTTTAAGGGATACCAAAGCCACACATGAAGTTCTTTCAGTTTGTTTCTAGGCCACAACATACTCCATTTTAGCAGTTTATACAATTCAGGTGATCCTTTAAAAACTGCTAACACAAGCTGGGAGAGATGGCACAAGTCTTTAATACCAGTGCACAGGAGGCAGAGGCAGCCTGTGTTTGAGGCCAGCCTGTTCTACAAAGAGAGTTCCAGGACAGCAAAACCCTGTCTAAAAGGACAAACAAACAAACAACAACAACAAAACCACAAAAAAACCAAACCAAACCAAACCAAACCAAACCAAACCAAACCAAACCAA
>NW_021604639.1:11375481-11412366 GCF_004785775.1 Grammomys surdaster | reverse complement strand
AAACCAAACCAAACCAAACCAAACCAAACCAAACCAAACCAAACCAAACCCAGATAACACAAAGGACTAGAAATTGGGTCCTGGACCATTTCAAGGTGCTTAGACTGCTGGTTACAAACGAGTGCTCCCATTGGTATGTCTGTTTTTAGAAGACCCCCTTTCTACCACCTGCCAGAGCAAATCGGTCATCTTTCTTATATGTGAGAACCATCTTTACTAGAGAAACATTAACTTGGAATAGGCAGGCCTTTAAGATTTTTCTCCTTTTCTTTTTTTTCCTTTTTTTGGTTTCCAGTTTTTATCTAGATCACACTGGTTTACTAGTTTTTATATATACATATAAATCACTGGGGGGGGGGGGGAAATGGCATTTCTAACAAACTTCTAACCCACTGCTAAGCTCTAGTTCACATGGATACAGTTGATAGGGTTTTCGGTGAAGTTGTAATGTTAATAATCACATACATTATTCTTACCTCTTTTTCTCCTCTGAGGGAACTGCCCTTTAACTAGCTTTAGAGTTGGGTTGCATGGCCTGCTGTCTGTTCTGGGTGCAGTTCTTTTACCAGTGGGGCGGCCCAGGCTCACCCGCTTACTTGGCAGTGTAACAGCTGATGTGCTAGCCTTCCTCTTTGGCTGAACTCTCTGATTGGAAGATGGGATCAGAGCTTTCTTCTTCACTTTCCATGTTCTCCCAGACTTTTCTGCTGTTTCAGTTTCTTTTCGTCTTTCCATCTCTGAGTCAAGAAATTCAGGATCTGGTGTCATAACTAAAGAAAATCCAACATCACAAACCCCATCTGAAATGGAAGGGGCCTGAGGATGCTCTGCCAACAATTCCATAGCATCAGACAGATCCAGAGTATAACCAGTAGGGTCTGAAAAATAACACTTCAGATGAGTCCAGGACTCTGAAGGGCACGTTTCAAGGGGGAGAGGCAAGTCAAAACCATGGGGCAGTTTCCCAGTGGATGCAGTATCTTTCACTCCATCTTGAAGAGGAGCCATCAAAGAAAGGCTTTTGTCCACCTTGTATAGCTCTTGGAAACTATGCTTTACTAAGATGTTTGGAGGGATTCTTTCTTCACAAAGTGATTTCTTTGCTTCTAGAAGTGCATAACTAAGGGCAGGTAAAATAGGTATCACTTTCAAAGAGATGCCATCTTCAACTTTCAAATCCTTTGCTCCTAAAATATATACATACATACATATATACATTAAAAATTCAATAGTATTTTAAGACATATAGGAGAAAAAAATGCTATAGATTACAAATTTATTACCAGGTTAAATATGCTTGCTACATTATTGAAAATGAAAACATAAAGGGGAACTAGTAAGTTTTATGGGTATATTTAATGAGTATCTATCTCCATGTATTTATATCAAACACACACCAAAAAATGATTTGATATGCAAATAACTGTTACAATGAGTAAAATAATCCTGTCTCCAGATCCATCTCATCTACAGGAGAGACAGAGTTCAGTGGGCATTCACAGTAGCAGCAAGGCCCTAAGGACAGGCAGACTGTATCCTACTTCACTTGTATTCTTTGAGACACTATAATGGAAAACGAAGTGAAAGTGCAAAGGCTTTAAGCCTTAAATACCACGTAAATAACAGCTGTTATTTTACTTCTCTATAAACTTATATTTTATACATATTTTAAAAACTAACTCTACTGTGTAATCTGTACTTTATTTCATTTCCCTTCTTATTCTTTGATTATTTTGTTTTTTGTTTTTAAATCAAACAAATAACCTTATAAATGAGAAAAAGGAAAATGTCAGTTCTCTATGAACTAGTTAACAAAATTCTAGAACATTTCAGTTACCAGTAATATAAACCTACAGAAACAACTCTAGTGCCTACTAAATGGAAATAGGAATTACAACATCTTTCTAAAAACTATCTCCAGATTTATGAAATAACCAATTAGTCCTAGTTAAATACAATAATACTGTAGCAAATATTGGAAAGGGCAAAGGGGAAATTATAAAAAAGTAAATGTAATTAAATAGTAAAATAAAGTTTATTTCTTCAAGGCTCATCACTCAGAGTACAAAAAGGAAAAGAAAATATAGAAAAGGTCTGTACATATGAATGGAGCTGATCTCCAGATGGGAGGCTTACCTAAGCTGTGGGAAGTGCACCCAGAACTTGGTTAGGGGTAGGGTTAGGGTTAGGGATAGGGTTACTGCTTCCTCTGAGCAGTGGTGGTGGCACATCTTTAATCCTAGCACTCAGGAAGCAGAGGCAGAAGATCTCTGTGAGTTCCAGGCCAGCCTGGTCTACAAATCGAGTTCTAGAAGAGCCAGGACTATGCAAAGAAGCCCTTTCTGGTGTGTGTGTGTGTGTGTGTGTGTGTGTGTGTGTGTGTGTGTGTGTGCGTGCCTGTGTTTGTGTGTGTATGTGTGTATGTGTGAGCCATGTAGAAACAAGAGAAACAAGCAAACAAAAAACTGAAACTGTCTCAATGAGAAAAAGCAACCCAACACTGTTTGTATTCATTCATACAGCATTCCTGTGTTTTTCCTGGGTACAAGTAATGGTTCTTATCCAACCCCAAGAGGAGAAATGAAGACTGGGGATGTAACTCACTAGGACAGGGCTTAAGACACATAATGAGACCCTGGATTAAATCTCTAGCAGAAAGGAACCAGGGGGAGCTGACAAAAGTGAAGAATATGACCATAAAGCTTTTAAGACGTTTGTACTTTTTATTTGTATGTGTGATTACATACATATGTACAAGTGCTGGCATTAAACCCCTCTGGAGATAGAGTTAAGGGCTGAGCCACCTAATGTGGGCTCTGGGAACCAAAGTTGGCTCTTCTAGAAGAGCAGCAACTGCTCTTGCCCATTGAACCATTTCTGCAGCTCTAAAATAAAAAAAAAATCTAACAAAAAAAAAAATAAAGCAGCATGGTATGGTAGTCAAGAGCCAACCCTAGAATCAGGTTAACACTTTAAGGATTGCTAAATCAATTATCCTTAGAAAAATACATAACACAATAAATGTGAATATCCTTTGTCAATCTGTTGGTATAATTGGTTGTTTTATTTGTTCCAAAATATCAAAAAGTACTGCTCTCTTCTTTGATCACCAGAATATACATAAATTTTTAAAAATCAACTTTAAGGGGCTATAGAGATGGGCTCATGAGTTAAAAAGCAGCAATTGCTATTACAGAGAGTCTGAGTTCAGATCCCAGTACCCAAAGAAGCTCAAATCTACCCAAAACTCCAGTTTCTGAGGTCCCAACACCTTCTTCTAGCCTTCAGGGTCACTGCACACATGTGGTGCATACATACATACATGTAGGCAACACACGCATACATAAACTAAAATAAATCTTTTAAAACAACTTTAAAACATTTTAGTGTTGGCTGTAAGTTTAAAGAAATACTAATTTTAGCATTATCCTTAAACACATACAGAAAAATTTAAATGCAAATTGCTTTGTTACAAATTTATTTGCTCAGAGCTAATTTTTTTCAGATGTCTGGCACACATATGCTCTGAAGATATATACAATGCAGCCAAGGTAGATATTATCCTGGGGATGTAGCCCAGTTGTAAATTGCATACTCAGAATCCCAGTATCACAAACCAAAAGTCAAACCAAGCACACTAATACATTTGTATGTCAAGCACACCCAGATGTGGTGGCAAATACCTATACTATAATCCCAGATGATGTACTCCTCAGGATCAAATCCAGAGCCTTATGTTGGAGGAGACTAGTACTCTACCGAATGAGTTACATCTGCATCCCACAAGTGTTTTAACTGCAACATCACACATTGTATAGCTGTTTAGGTACTATATTATATGACTTGACCTATGGTAATCTGAATTGAGAATGTCCTTTATAAGCTCAGATGTCTCAATGTTGGTCCCCAATTGATGGCAGTTGTTTGGGAGGTTTGACGGTGTGATCTTGCTAGATGAAGTATGTCACTGTGGGCAAACTTTAAGGTTTCAAAAGCCCTGTGCTAGTATGTTCTCTTGGCTTGCAGTTCTAGCACCCATGCCTGCTGCCTCCATTCAACCATTACAGATTCTAGCTCTCTGGAAGTGTAAGCCCAAATAGACCCTTCTTTCTATGTTGCCTTAGTTATGGTGTTTTATCATAACAACAGAAAAGTCACTAATAAATGATTAATATAATTTTTTGTGTCTAAGAGCCATGTGTTTGTCCTCAGGGTCAGTATCATGTTGGGAATACATGGTCCAAATACAAAGACTTACAGTCTAGATAGCAAGAGTAGCCATGAAAATCCTGAGGCATAGCTTTTTGACAGACTGTAGGAAAAGTATGTCTTAGCTACTGTTGAACAACAAATGGATTCAATTTTAGATATGCTGAATTTTAGGAAGTTTAGATATCATGCTAGATATGTCAGTATGTGGAGACACAGGTCTGAAGCTTAAGAGTCCACTTGCAAAGGAAGTCAACTAGGAAGGTTAAAGAAAGACAGTTGCTTAAGGGAAAAAACACAGTTAACAAGTGCTCTGTGCTAATAAATCAGCGAGTAAGGTAAGGACTGGAAAGTACCCAAACCCAACAGGATGAGTGGACTGGGTACCACTGGAACCCTACCTGCTGATTGAGGTGCATGGAATAAATGTAAACCATGTAGACTCATCTGCTCATTTCCAAAATCTGTAAAAGTAAAAATCAGGAGAAAAAGAAAGTATGTTGTTGATCTCATGAAACAAAAATAAATATATTAAAATTTTTTCTCCCTAGAAAGCTTGTCCTTACCTGGTTCTGGAGTTAAGGCCGAAGATGTAAGTAAAATGAAAAAACTCCTATCTTCCAAGCATTTGATGAGTGCCTTAAACATTAAAAAATGAATAGGTGTCACTTATACCGTTTCCAGCTACGGAGGGCTCTGCATATTATGTCAACTGTTCTAAAATAACCAGAGCGATGGTCAGGAGGGGTTCTGTCTCTTCCCATTCAAGTGGAAACCCTGGCTGGAAGCCATAGGACAAACTATCATCCAGAAAAGGGCAAAGCTGTAAGAAAAGTGTCCTGAACAGCATTTAAATCCTATTTTACTACCTAGACTGAGAAAGTAAGCTTATAAAACCTCTCAAAGATGAAGGCTAGCTTAGGTTAATGTTATTTGCAACTCAAGAGTATTTTAATCAACACTACCATTAAGACAGGCCACTGTCCCAAAACACACACATGCACGCCAGGTCTATTTTACTTTCCTTTGCCTTATCTATCAGAGGAACAGACAAGAGCTGGCTTGCTTCATTACTGTCAACATTTGCATCATTTCCTTTGGACTATTCAGAAATCACAAAAGGTGGATCAAACTCTGGGTGAAGCATCTATCTTCACACAAAGAACCCTAACATGACAGTTTTTTTTCCTTTATTTTTTTTAAAAAATTTATATATATATATATTAAACACACTATTGCTGTCTTCAGACTTGCCATAAGAGGACATTGGATCCAATTAGAAAGTTGTGAGCTACCATGTGGTTGCTGGGAATTGAACTCAGAACCTCTGAAAGAGCAATCAGTGCTCTTAACCACTGAGCCATCTCTCCAGCCCCAACAGAATTCTTTAAATCAGTAGCTATTTCTAAGTCTCATTTCTTCTATTATGAAAAAGAAGAAACAACTTGTATAAACCCCTGGATAATGGTTAAAAGTGGCTTTCAAAGAAGCATCTCAGAAGTGGTATTATGACTAATGTAAATGCACTAGATATCTAATCAATGTATCAAGAAAACAAAGACTTGTTCTTTTAGTTAGGAATATAAGCTGACTAATGAGACACAAAGGTAAGCTGAGACGTAAGGAAAATGAAAATGTCAGCTACAATAGTATGTCAGTTAACATTAACAGTGAAAACCCTCCTGGTAAGCTAAATAACGCAGTGAACACTTAGGTACCAATTTCCTAGTTTAAGGAAAAAATTAATAATTATACTTGAAATTATTGATTCTTACCAATTCCTTATTTTTAACATATTCCATTAGCTTATCTATGTGTTCTCCTTGTTTGTTTGTCAATTCAACTTCATATAAATCAAAGCATAAATCTTGATAACAGACTGTAGAGGGAATCGGAAACAGAGAACATTTTAAATTTTAATTAAAACCATTCCCTAGTTTTATCACGTTTTGATCCCATACACTCCACTGCCCTTTCTTCAGGACATGTACATACGTACCTATGTACATACGTACCTACACAGAGGGTCTCACTATGTATTCTTGGCTAGCCTGGAACTTGCCATATAGACCAGAGTGACCTTGAACTCACAGAGACCTGTCTGCCTGTCTCCTTACAGTTGGGATTAAAGCTACATGCCACCACATCTTGCCTTGGGATTTTAAAAAAATTTTCTTAACAATTTTGAAAATATTAATTTTTTAAAGATGTATTTATTTTTATTTATATGAGTACATTATAGTTGTCTTCCGATACACACCAGAAGAGGGCACTGGATCCCATTCCAGATGATTGTGAATGTGGTTACTGGGAATTGAACTCAGGATCTCTGGAAGAGCAGTCAGTGCTCTTAACCCGTAGACCATCTCTCCAGCCCATATCTATTGTTTAAACCCTTCTTAAAATGTACTTTAATTGTAACACTTAAGAGAGGCAGAGGCCAGCCTGATCTACATAGTGAGTTCCAAGGCAGGTACGATTATGTAATTATGTAATGAGACCCTATCTCAAAATTTAAAAAAAAAGTTCTCTCTTATATTGCTACAAAATTAACAAAATAAATACTAGACAAAAATATCAGTGTTTCATGAATTACATAACCCAAAATTTTCTCATATTTTATTTTTGTTATTTTTCTTTTGAAAAAGGATCTCACAATGTTGCCCTGGTTGGCCTAGAACTTTCAATGTAGATCAGGCTGGTCTCAAACTCATAGAGATCCATCCGCCTGCTTCTGCCTCCCAAATGCTGGTATCCTATTTGTTGTGAACTTAACAGTATTTAAATTCAAAACAATAAAAACTGTTGTGCATGAGAGGAATGGTTCTGGGTTTTGAGCTATTTTTTAGTATATCTGTTCAATTCTCTAAGCATTCTCTATTAAAGTCAAAGTTTTGTCATCTTTGATGAATCTGCCAGTTTGTAACTGACTTCCAAGGAGTGGACAAAATGGTAACTCTACAACTTCCTCAAAAGACCATTTTAGCCGGGCAGTGGTGGCGTACGCCTTTGATCCCAGCACTTGGGAAGCAGAGGCAGGCGGATTTTTGAGTTCGAGGCCAGCCTGGTCTATATATAGAGTGAGTTCCAGGTCAGCCAGGGCTACACAGAGAAACCCTGTCTCAAAAAACCTAAAAAAAAAACAAAAACAAAAACAAAAACAAACCCAACCATTTTAATAAGTATTTAAGATGAAATTTAGACATGTTTGTGAATGTATGGACCACAGAGTGGACAAGAATCCAAGAAAGCCCAGGATATGGAGTTTGCCATTACATTTCGACACACCTTTCTGCTCCAAGTAATTCTGTCTTCTAAAGGCAGCTTCTGGTAGGCTTTCTTTCAGAGAAGACACTTTCATTACATACTTAAAATCTAGTTCCCAGGGCCTAAAAAACAAAAACTCATAAAGCAGTGTAATAAATACTGACATGAGCTTATCACTTTCTAACGCAAATGCAAACAGAAATATAATCATAAAAAAGTCTTTAAAGGGCTGGAGAAACAGTTGTTAAGAGAGTGCATGTACTGCTCCTATCCTACAGAAAACATGACCCTGGCTCCCACACCCACACTGGGGAGCTTATGACTCCCTCTTTTGGCCTTTACTGGCACCTGTACATACATGCACATTCCCACATACAAAGTATACATACACACACAATTACTTTTCAAGTCATTAATTTCTGGGTTAGATTATAAATATATAACATACATTATATGTGTATTTATATTTATATAGACAATATAGATTCTCACACATATGACCTGCAAATGATAATACAAACATGTTCACATTTTATGAATACATGTATTTTTAGAATGGCCAAAATATTTAGATGTGTTAAAATTATGTATTCTAAAACTGAAAATTTTCATAAATTATACTAAGTTAAGATTCTCTGCAATACTGGGTTATATCATAGAATGAGTCACATGCAGATCTTCATTGTATCATCTCCCAAGTACTTTTTCTTTATAATTTATTTTCAAATAGTATCAGACTTATGTAAAAGTTGCAAAAATAGCACAAGAAATTCCTACAGTCTATTACGTTGCTCTCAACATGCTTTGATTTTTCCTTCCTCCCTTCCTTCCTTCCTTTTTTTTGAGAGACATATCTGATGTCTTTTAATCCTCAAATAATTGGGGTTTCCCCACCAAAAGAACATTTCCTTGCACAACAAATTACCAAAAATTAAGAAATTAACAACTGTAGACTACTATTACTTATCTTATACCTTATCCAAATTTTGCTAAGATTCTTCAAAAACCAAAACATAAAACCACCAACAAAAACAGATTGGGCATGTTGCAAATATATTGCAGGATATTAGATCACACTGTAAACCCCTAATTGTGGTATTTATTTACTGGAAAAAACAGTTTTTAGTTGTGGTGTGCTTCAGCCTTAGCCCATACTTTTAATCCAACAACTTTTTGCTTGAATATTGTAAACAAGATTAAAGTCAACCGTAGGTCAAGAGGTGGAACAAGCAACCAGTTGACAGGAAGTCAAAATAGGATTATTAAGAGAGAGAGTAAGTGGGAGTTGGGAGGATCGATAGAGACACAATGGAAGGAGAAAGGAGGGACAATTGAGTTTTAAGGAGAGTTTTGGAGATGATATGAGAGAGGACATTCCTTCTGGGATGCTGACTGAGGAGTTTGATCAGCCTCTCTGAGTTAGCGCCTTTCACCCCAGCATCTGGCTTCTGAGTTTTCATTAGTAAAAATAGAGTAATGGAGATTTTGTTTAAAAAAACAACACATATATATTCATGCATACATGCATGCACAAAATGTATACACGCATAACAGTAATAATCAAGAAAAAGATGCTAAATAAGTCAAGAAAAAAGATGCTAATCTATTTAAGGAGGATGTGGAAGAAGCTTGAGGGAAGGGAGCTGGGGGGGGCTAGAGGAAAGGAAGGGTGTAATGCGATATAATTCTATTTCAATTAAAAGCACAAGTAAAAACTTAAAAAAAAGGTTGGGTGATGGTGATTTAGCCTTTAATCCCAGCACTCCAGGAGGCAGAGGCCTGCCTGCATCCTGGTCTGCAGAGCAAGTTCCAAGATGGCCAGGGCTATACAGAAAAACCCTGTCTCAAAAAACTGAAAAACCAAAACCAACCAAACAAAAAACACTTAAGAAAATAGATTTTCAGTTATCTCTTCGATTAATATCCAAGTTGTAATACTGAAAAACATGCAAATAACCAAAATTTCACCTGTTTTATCATCTACTTGAATACTATATGCTATCATTTTTCCTATATTAAGCAACTACACTGTATGGCAAGAAAGAGCTTTTCCTTCTTTTAAAATTATTTTTTCACAAAGTTCTTACTTTACTAATTATGAACTATACTCTCCCTGCACTCTGTTCTTATAAATAGCCAATGGAAAAGGAACTCTGACAGAAATCCAATTATCATATCTCAACTAAACTATATCTATGCTTTAGTAGTAGGGAGTACAAAAGTATGAATAGACCAAACAAGATTTCTTAAAGATATCCTTTGCAGTTCCTCAGGAGAAAAACAAAACAAAACTTCATTATCATAATTCATCATACTATAAACAGATTTAACAGCTACTTTTAGTATTTTTTTCAAATAAGAGAACCATGTGACTATTAGAACATCAGATACTATTAATTTTAATGAGTCAATAATAGAATTGAGGGGCTATAATTTGCTGTATTATTTCCTCTGTGGACAATTCTAATTTGTTTTAGAGAAAAAGAAAACTTCTAATATAAAATAATCTAATCAGGCATGGTAACAGATACAAGTAGCCCCAAGTCAATCAGGAGGCTGAATCAGTGAGCCCTTGAGCCCGTAAGTTCCAAACCAACCTGGGCAATATAACAAGACCCCATCTCAACTACAGCAATAGAAGTATCATTTTCTCTTTAAGGATTAGAATTTAGGTGGTCTGTGTACTTAGTACTCTACACAATCAAAAGCATCCTAGCATAAAACCAGGTAAACTCACTCTATTTCACACCAATCCTATCCATTACAATACTGAAATGAGTACCCAGCAATGGAAAAACAAAACATGTATTAAGGATGACAGCCAACATAATACTTACAATTGTACTGGAACCACTGTGCCATAAGTAGACCGAAGAGTTACATCACACAGCAAACAACCCTGAATAATTAACTGCCCTTTCCACGGAGAGCTGAGAGCTTTAAGAAATAAGGACAAAAAGCAGCTGATTACATTGTGAAACATTTATCAAAACAACAACAAAAACCACAAGAGCTAATTAATTTCTTACCATTTTTACTGAGCTCAAGTCTAGAAAGAAACAAAAAGTTTTTTATTAGGGAATAAGAAACAAATCAAATAAAAATATGCATTTATTATTTTATTATTACTCACATGCTTTTATAAGTGGGTGCTGCCATCTTTTAGGTTCCTTGTGCTGAAAAGCTACAATTATACAAGGACAGGTCTGTCTGGGTCATTTAATAACAGTGTAACCTGAAAGTTCAAAGAGGTAATGCTGAAAGAAGGAAAATAAGTATTATTAGCACTATGGAACTGCTATGAATTAAGTTTATCCCAACCTCAGCCAAATCTGAAACTTAGGACATTAAATTAAGAATTTTTTTTTTAGGTATAATTTACTCACAGTGACTTAGTTTGAAGGCACGAAAATGACTTCTTTTGTAAGAAACTTTGTAGGTATCTGCATCCACATAGCAGTCAGAGCCATAAGATGGCCTAGGATAGTTAGTTACCTGTATAATTCTCAGACACAAACTTGAGTTTTCCCTAGAATCAAAACATAAGAGTCATCAGAAGTATTCAAATAGCAATAGTCTTAACAGTAAGGTTTATTTTAAAAGTAGCCTAATAGGGATGTAGATGTGTTTTTTTCACCAGTAACCAAAATAAAACTATGCTTCTTAGAAAAATAATCATCTTAGAACCATTAATGGTTTTAATCACCCACAGGTACTTTAAACTTAAAAAAAAAAAAAAACTGTGCTTGTATATCTTTCTGAGGTTTTTCATCACACAAAGGAATACATGATCAGACCAATTATCTTTAATGAAACTTCACTGAATGGCTATGCAGTGATTATAATACAAAATAAGACAAATGAAATCTAAATTATCAAAAGATGAGTTTCTAAACCAAAGTATTAATGAACTGTAAATTACAGCAGTGCCCTGAACATCTTCAAGGGGCAAGCATGTAATAAAGTGTTCATTAAGCAGGTACCCCTAACAAGTGAATGATCAATAGTATTTATCATGGTAGATGAAATGAAGAACTAAAAGTCAAATTTACTGGTGTTGAATGTGTAATTCAGTAGTAAAATGCTTACCCAATGTGGACAAATATGGTAAAAAAACTTTAGTTTTGATTCCTAGTGATAGAAAAAAGTCAAGTTTTCTTTCATTTTTTTAAAATTTACTTTTATTTTATGTGCATTGGTATTTTGCCTGCATGTATGAGAATGTCAGATCCCCTAGAACTGGAGTTATAGACAGTTGTGAGCTGCCATGTGGGTGTTGGGACTTGAACATGGGTCCTCTGGAAGAGCAGCCAGTGCTCTTAACCACTGAGCCATGTCCCCAGCCCAAAAGTCATGTTTTAACATATGATGAAATGTCAAGAACAATTAAGTGTGAAGGGGGAGAGGCTCATAAGCTTCCTTTACTTGCTGAGGAACTACTGACAGATGACAACTTGTGGGGGAGGAACCTTTCTCTTCAAGGGTGTGGCCCTATTATGTCCACCACACTCCAGTGTGTGACCACACTCATGATTATATATATAGACAGTACAAACTGGACTTGGTTGGTTGTTTTTAAAAAAGTACAGGAAGTTCAGAAGGGGCAGGGAAGTGGAAGAAGGATCTGAGAGGAGTTAAAAGGAGTAAATATCAAAATACATTATATGAAATTCTCAAAGAATTAATAAAAATATTACATTAAATAAAAAAGACCAGGTGCTGGCTCAATGATTAAGAACACTGGCTATTCTTCCAGAATCTGGACTTAATTCCCAGCACCCAAATAATAGCCAGAAACTGACTGAAACTCTAGTTCCAGAGGATCTGGTCTCCTCAGACACTAGGCACACACAAATATAGTATACAAATATATGTATAAGCAAAATATTCATACTCAAACCTGTATACTGTACAGTCCTATTTACATAGATGTCTTGAATAGACAAATCGAAACAAGTGGGAGATAATCAACTAGACTAGATTAGTGACAATTTCACAAACCTGAATACCTGAGACCTGCTCCACACACACATACGAGAGAGAGAGAGAGAGAGAGAGAGAGAGAAAGAGAGAGAGAGAGAGAGAGAAAGAGCGCGAGCGCCCAAGACCATATAGTTTAAATGGGTGAATACTACCGAACAGGAAAACATCAGAAATCTAGCCACCATACATTATGATCCTTTTTAGTCCTCAACGTTAATTTCACCTAGTACTGACTGCTAAGCACCCCTCTTCTTGAATTCCTGATGTTTTGGGCAGCATACGCTCCTCCACTTCCCCATTATCTAGTTCTATTAATGTCCCAAAGATTTTGGCCACCTATTCCTTCTAAACCATCTCATATGGTATCTTGATTTCAACTGATAGCCCCAATCCTGGTTTAGGTGGATCCCTCCCTAAATTATTTTAATTGTCTGCAAGGCTATTTCAGAAACATAAAAGGCTGAATGTTTCTCTAATTCAGAAAAGTAGTACCTATCCACTTCCTGAGAAATTACTAAGTATAAGTTCCTTGGCTAAAGACTTAAATGTCATTTAATGCTCACAGTAATGCTACAAAGTTATTTTCCAAACGAGAAACTAAAGCATAAAACTTTCATGTTAATCATGTTTTTTAAACAATAGTTAAAATTACCTATTTATAGCTAATGTTACCTATTTATACCCTCGAATTTATCAGCTTCTCTTTCAGTTTTTTCTTCCTGACTCCTTTCTACTCACAGTACTAGTGCAATCTATTGAAAGCCTTATATTCTCTTACCCTAACATTCCACAGTTGTCAAGTTTGCTCAAGTCTACCTGTTCTCTATTCTTATGTCATAATGACAGTATAAGAGAAACAGTATGAAAGTAACAGTCTCTTGGCATTTAAAAACACCTTGTTTTACATTCAAAACTCAATTATGTCTAAACTCCTAACTGAAAATTATGACCTGCTCAATACTGATGAATCTGGCTTTTATTATGGTCATCTCAGGGAATTAACTAAACCTCATTTTATTTTGTAGAGAAGAAATTCACTTTCCTCAGACCTACATCTGCCTGAATTGTTCAAAGGGCTAACAGCACAATAATAAAGCTATTTTGATTATAATTCTTCAAATGAAATATTTATTCTATGTTTATTATAAATCTTCAAATGAAAATTATAAATCTTAAAATAAAATTTCTATAATCTATAAAGCAATCTACAATTTGGCCACTGTATTCATGGTTCAAAACAAGCTCATGTAGAGCAACTATGTTTTAATTGATGATGTAGAAATTTTCATAAAGTTTTATCATTTCTATTAACAAAGATATCACAAGCAAAGCCAAACTTTTTGAAAGAAAAATTAGTGCAAGTCCATTGTATGTTTTACTCCTATTTAGACGATTAGTTTAAATAACCACAGGCTTTTCTGTTATTTTACAGTCCTTATATGTTAGTTCCAATTATTTTTTAGGTAAATCTGTCTTTGTTTCTCGTAACAGTTCTCTTCCAAAGGACCCAGACTCAATATTCAGCACCTACTTGGTAGCTCACAACTGTCTAACTTCAGGGGATCTGAACACCTCTTCTAGCCTCTGTGGACACCAGGAACACATGCGGCACACACACATATATGTGGACAAACACTGGAACACATTAACACTCCCCCCAAAAAATCCAATTCAAAAACACAAATTCAAAGCTGAGTATGATACACTTGCCAGAGGAAGTAAGATCTTCAGTCTGATGTCAGACTCAAAAAACAGACCATCAATATTTGAAATACAAATATAGTAATATATCTCTTATGATATAATTTGAACATTACTTATCTTAGACTAAAATTTAACAAGTTGTAACTATGGACACTACAATTTAAAATTTTTTGCTTTATACATCTAAATTATAACTGAAATTTAATTATTCTACTTTAGACTTGGCATAATGTTATTTTATCCTTGTACTAGTCAAATGCTGATTTCTCTGCCTCAATATCTGGTTGCTATCAGGACATGACATTGTAATGCTTATTTCAAGTATCTCTTGTCTCAGTGTTATATAAACACTGCTCCCCATTCATTTTCTACTTTGGAGAGATGGGAAAGGGAAAGAGAGCAAGCATGCTGAGCAGCCAATGACTGAACAGAAGTGAGAATAGAGCTGGGCTTCCAATTCCAGTGAGGAAAGGGGTAGAAGGAAGAGATTTGGCCATGAGGTGAGCGATCAGCAGCTACTATGAGAACACGAATGAAGCAGAGAGCCCGATGAATACTAAAATGCAAGTATCTCAGAGATGTTGGCTCAGAAACAGATCTATTAGTTTAGAGGATTAGAATAGACTAATACTTGCTCAGCTATTGTGTTATAAAATTTATTTAACAAAAATAGTCCCTGTTTTGATTATTTGGGAGGTAGTTGGGTTAGAAAAAAAGACTACCACTACTAAATTTCTTACAATATAGATTCAATCATAGCTTATAACACTGTTCTGATTTGGGCCCCATCTCAATCATCTCTATGGAAAGCTAGAAAGAAGGTCTATTTCTATCTTCAATTCTTGACACAGTCATGTTCCTTGTTAACGTCAAAAATTCTAAAGAGAAAAGGGCAATGATAAAGTGAACAAATGTTTACCAAGCATCTAATTTGCATTTGAATAAATCTGTGAAGTTTACATTTCTCCCAAGTCTTAGGTATGTCCTAGCTTTTACCAATGCCACAGAAGCTAACATCTATTCAGTTCTCAGTTCATGCTGAGTGGTGGTGGGAAATGCCTTTAATTCCAGCACTTGGGAAGTAAAGGCAGGTGGATCTCTGCAAGTTCAAGGCCAGCCTGGTCTACAGAGTGAGTTCCAGGACAGGCAGGGCTACCGCAGAAAAAAACTCTGCCTCAAAAAAACCACAAACAAAAAGTTCATACTTGGACAACTAAACTGAATAACACCCCCCACCCCCATTGTACTACATTTATGGATTTTTTGTTTGCCGCACAAAATCCATAAAAAAAGCTTGTTCCACAGAAAAATATTAGTTTGTTCTAAAAGCAATAACATATTGAAATGCTTTTATTCCAAGTCTTTAACTGTTAATAACACAGAAATTATGCTTACAGGAATAATTTTCTCTCTGAAAAAAATATTTTGAGACAAAAAGCAGAGATCATATAGTTGCATATTTGCTTTGATACAATAAAAGTAAAATAAAATAAAATCACTCCACACCCTAAATTAGTAATCTATTCATTAAGCAAAATAGTCTCTATTGTAGCGAAACAAATAGAAGGAACTCAGATTAGAAATCAAAGACATGAGAAAAAAATATCAGTACCATAACTGTGAAGGAATATGTAGACCAAGAAGCATATTATGTTGTATTTACTATAAAGAAGATAATTTGAACTCTCTAGCAAATTATTTAAATTCATACAGAATTATGTAATTATGTGCTATTTCAAAATAGCAAATACATTTAGATATTTCAATTTACCCAGTGGCAGCTGCCTTTAAAAAAAAAAGTGGGGGAACTGGAAAGTATATCCACTGAATTAAAAAATTGTATGTACAAATTATGACTTATTCATCTGACTGCAAGTTGGTTAGATTAAGTTGAATATTCAACTTTAAAAATAAATGTAACTTATATCTATTTTTCATGTGTTTTTATGTGTTGGAGAGTACACCATAGTATATATATTAGAAGGCAACCTGAAGGAGTTGGTTCTGTCCTTTCACCATGTAGGTTCAAGGAATCAAACTTAGGGAGGGACATCAGGTTTGGTAGCAAGTGAGCTATCCACTGAGCATTCTCACCCCTTCCTCCTTGATACATGGTTCCTCTTATTCTTTAGCCCCAGCTGGTCTTTGAACTTGCAGTGATCTGCCTGTTTTAGCCTCTTAAGTGCAATATTTAACTCCTGAAGATTATTTTTAATATTCTCCAAATTTGACCTTCTATAAAGTTTCTGATCAGGCTGATACTTATAATTTTTAAAATATTTTTTTGTTTTGACATGATGCCCAAAAGGTAAATTGTTAAAGATCATATATTTTGATTCAAATTATTTTAAAATGTATGTAGTTGTATGTATTCTTTCACCCTGTAGTGTGATACTGGGGATCCAACGTGCTAAATACTCTATTACTGAGCCACACCCCCTAGTCCTTTATGGTAACTTTTTAAAGACATCCATATAAACTCTGTGGCCAATGTTCTAACTTATCAAGTTGGGTTTATGAACTTATGCTTTAGCATTAAACTATTAATTTTCAATGAAGCAACAGTACCAAACTCATTGATATGTTGAGTACCTCCCAAAAAGATATTAAGTGGTTTTTCTCAGAAAATATCTTTTAAAAAACAAAACAAATGACGAGCAGTGGTGGCGCATGCCTTTAATCCCAGCACTTGGGAGGCAGAGGCAGGTGGATTTCTGAGTTCGAGGCCAGCCTGGTCTATAGAGTGAGTTCCAGGACAGCCAGGGCTACACAGAGAAACCCTGTCTCGAAAAACCAAACCAAACCAAACCAAACCAAAAAAACAAACAAACAAAAAAAACCACCCCATTTTTCAGGAACAACTACATTTTAAAGTCCATCTTTGATTCTTTCAGTTATTATTTTAACAAAGCAAGGGGCAGAGATAACATCATTTTTTTAAAAATCATTTTTAAACTGCTTTCATCACTATACATATATTTCACCCCAAATGCCCTGAACACAGAGGTGAAATAGGTCCTGTAGCCAAATGAACTAGAGCTGGTGTCAAATAGCTCTTGTCCTAAGAGGAAGTAGCTACATATTAAAGGGTGTATTTCATCAAGCAACAGTGTATTGACAATTAGCAAGAGATTTACTTCTCCAATTAAATGTTATTATATTTTATTAAATGAAAACAGAAGTATGCCCTAGGCAGATTTCTTATGACAAAAGCAGTAATTAGATCAGAAACCAATTTTAAAAAGACAAAACGAAAAAGCAGAAGACAGGAGAATATTGTCAAGAGCTTAGCACCAGGCTGGATCAAGACTTGGTCTAGCAAGTGTTTTCTATAATGATGTATGCCTATCTTAACTCGAAGTTACTTTGAGGCCAGAAGCTGCAGGCCTCTGGATCTACTGACACTTGTTGCTAACAGCTGAGTAAAGGAGTTATTGCTATTGCTCCCTTCTCAGACCAGGCAGCCAGAAGCCCTTCACTGGCCTGGCTGGTTAACTCTTTGTGAACCAGAGAGGAAGGAAAGGAAAAGAATTAAAATTCTTTACACAGACAAATATGCAGACACATATATATTCATACACACATTTACATTTTTATTCACATTTTCATTTACATGTTAACACAGATACATTTTTATGGGCCCAACCACCTGTCTCATACACTCCACAAGTATTCATGCATATTTACATATACACAGATATTTACACACTTACATACAAACAGACTTATATATTTAAAACTTTTTTTTTAAAATTCCAGCTACTGGAGAGATGGGCAGTTCAGTTCTTAGCACCCATGTTGAGTGTAGCTCCAGATCCATCCTCTTCTGCCCTTCACAGGTACCTACCTGCCCTAGAGTGCACAAACCCTCATATTCATATATATATATATGTATATATACATATATATATATATATAAACTTAAATAATGAAATCTTAAAAAAATTCCAGCCAAGCATGGTGGGGCATACCTGTAATTCCAGAAACTCAAGAAACATGGCAGAGAAATCATAAGTACAGGGCAGTATGAGTGACAAAGTCTCAAAAAGAAAATATATTCTAACAGATACTCTTTTATACTTATTAGTGATGCTAGGAATTAATCCAGGGTGGCACACATACTAGGTATATAACCTATTACTCAGCATTTACAGCCCTTAAAACAGAAAAGTACAGGGCTGAGGATATGGCTTAAGGGTGGCTTGGTCTGTATTAAACTTTGGATTCAATTCTTAGTACCACAAAATAAACACACAAAATACAAAAGTGTATATACCATCTAGTTATATCAAAATAGTTTAGTGAAAAATTAAAAATAAACATTTTTCATTGGTAAGATTAATATAAGTATAAATTAGAGGTAAGATAAATCAAAACCAGTTGGGTAGTAATAAGAAATAGTCAATATTAAAATTAAAAGATGTAAAATAATAAAACATTTAAATAGGTAAGAGGGTACCTGTAATAACTCTGACAAATACTAAGACAAAGTCCTAAAAAACATATGACAGAGTCCTAGAAAAATCTAATTTAACAAATGTGACTCCCTGAAGATATATACATGTTACTATGTATACTATTAGTATTAATATATTATATATAGTAGTTATATATTAAATATATATCATACATGCACATGCACGCGCACACATATTTATTATTATTTGGAAGATCTATGCAATTTAGGGAACTGGTATTTTCCAAATGACTAACACAGGAATGAAAGCCCTCTCAAGTACAAGCTTGATAAATGGAAACTATTATCTAAATTGATGAATACCAAAAAGCCCACATCTATGAGAAATTAAAATGTTCCTCCCTCCTTTTCCAACCACTGGGCTAGAGAATACCAGACAATTTTGCCATATATTTCAACTAAATCAATCTGTACAACAAAGTGCAGAAATACCTGAGCAATTAAAGGTGACAATGATGTATTTGTAAACACATTGTACAAGGTTAGTCTTATCACTAATATATTTTGAAAGGTCAATAGCTATCTTTCATCAAAAATGTTATTTAAGTAAAGATGTAATCAATATATTTGAAAATAATCAATTTAACATCTAATGTAGTAATTATCAATAGATATAACTGCAGTATGCAATATTTTTACAAATGTCGAGGAACTGGCTGGGGATGTAGACCAGTGCTTGTCTAGAATATACAAAGCCCTGTCTCAGTCACCAGCATGGCATAAATCCAGCATGGCAGTGTGTTTGTAATCCCAGCATTTTAGAAGCCCCATCAGGAAGATCAAGAGTTCAATTCCAGCCTTTGCTATATATCAAGTTCAAGGGTAGCCTGGGCTATAATTTAAAAAAAAAATGTGTAAAGGAGCATGGACACATGCTGTAACATAAATTTTGGAACGTAAAACAAAATATAAAGTATGATTCCCTAAGTTCAAAACAGGTCAAGATATGTTAGTTAATGGTGGAAGTTCAAGGAATACTTTCCTTCTAGAAAAGACACACAATCAAATTCTAGGTACCTGTAATGCACTATTTAAGCAATGTGCAGAAACAGCCTGTTTGGTTTTTGTTTTTTTGTTTTGTTTTTGGTAGACACATTTTCACACACAATAAAAATATATTCTTAAAAGGAAAAAAAAATCCCTTTTCTTAAACAAATCTATAAATGCAATGAATAAGCTATACAATGCAAACACAAATATCGCAATGTGGTTTTCTATAGAGATTGAGATGATTTGTCTGGAAGAAACAAAGAAGAATCCAGAGCTTTCCCTGGTCCCCACTCCCCAAAAGAAAGTATCAATGTATATTATAAAGCTACCATAACTAAAACAGTATGGTAACAAATAGGGCAAAGCAGAGTGCTCAGACTCATCATAAACAAGGGATATTGGACTGTCTCAAATGTTTGACTTTCCTATTCACTAGGAAAGATTAAAAAGAGATTTTTTTTCAATTATTAGATGGGTTAAGATATTTAGAAAGCATTGTTACCATCCAGTGCTGACTAACAGAGTAATAAAAACCATACCTAAGGGAATGAAAACTTAAAAGTAAAATCATGCCAGGGCATTTAACAGACTACCTAGCATTATCATAAGAATTTGATTTTACAAGCAGTTATCAGAAGCACCTAAACCCTGTTTATAATAGCTGCAGAGAAACAAAAAAAAAAAACCAAAACAACAACAACAACAAAACAGCTCTATAGAACTGTTATAAGAAAATCTTAAAAAAAGAAAAAAGAAAAGAAAATCTTAAAAATGTCCACTGACAAGACATGAAGGATAAACATGTCCAATAATATTTGTGCTAAACAGATATGCTACAGGTAACAAGTAGTATCAGGTAAGTTTCCTGGCAGTTTTCAAATTTCAATTTACTTACGCAAATGTTTGGACCAGATGTCATTTATCTTTATTTAAAAGAATGTACGAAATGAACTGGCAACACACTTCAAACATTATCTTCCTTAAAACAGTAATTGACAACTATTCGGTTATCTTTTATTTTTTCTAACTTGGCTGGCTAGGTATTGATGTACACTGCTAACACTGGAGCTATTCTTTACTAAACAATTTTCCAATACGGGAGAATTCGCTTACACTATCAGGTATATGTGCTTTGTCCTAAACCTCTTCGGTAGGATTTCCAACAACCTCAGATTCTATACTAGGACACATTCACCCCCGCCTTCCTTTAGCTCTTCTGAGGGGAAACACTGTGAGTCCTCATTTATATACAGGTCATTTATATACAGGTTTAGGAAAGACTTTCATTAACTTCCCCGTTCTAAGTTTACCTTGAGAAAAAATACAGTAGAGAGTAGCTTAAAGTAAGGCGCGTCAAATTGCTAAACCGAGATTAAGGGAGACCCGAGACCTTTCAAACTAGCTCCAGTTTTGAAAGTCAAGCCACGTTTTCCTACCAAGTGCCGTTTGCTACTCCCCTCTAACCAACTTCGGGGCAAAATTCCTTCAACGCTGCTGCAGCCGGTTGCTGTCTTCCATATGGGTAGGCCCATTCACACGTAATAAAGAAGTAAACCATGTCATGCGTTGCCTTGGATTCTACAGAATCCAGAAACCCGACCTCAGGGTTTCCCCCAAACCCCTCAGGAGGATGAGCTAGGCTAACTCCAACCAAGGGAAAACTTCAGTGCAGAACTGATCACATCCCTTGGGGATGGAGCTGCCCTGTGACAGGTGACACAAACAAAACGCGCCTGGCTCTCTGCCTCAGAGTGCAGACATCCATTCCGGCGCCCTCCACGGGCTTGGGAGAAACCCTGTCTAACCTTACTCTCTCCAAGTCGGAGGGAAGGAGCGTGGGGGCCCCGCATCCCAGGCGACCGAGGCGTCTGCCCAGTGGCCCCGCGCGCCGCCGCGCCCGCCCACCAGCCCTGTCACCACACGCGCCCCGCGAGCCCCGCTCTTCCCTCCCCACGGGGGTCCTCGCCCGAGACGCCCGAACACCTGCGGGAGCGTTACCTGTCCCCGGCGCGGGCGCCTTCTCTGAGGAGTGGAGCTCAGCGCTCAGTGTCCTTCCCATGCTTTTCCAGCCCGTCCCTTTCTCCTCCTGGCCCCTCTCCTTGCCGTGTCTCCCGACGTCGCCTCACGAACCCAGGTGTCCCGGCCGCGCGCGCACGCTCCGCTCCCTCACTCAGCCTGACGGGCGGGAAGCAGCTTCCGAGACAAGCCAGACCTGGGAAGCTGTCCGCTCTCCAGCCCCCGGGTACCAGCAACCGGAAGTGAAACCTCGTGAACAAGGAGAAAGGGAGGGGGCTCAGAAGACAGAAAGTGAAAACTAAAGCGCCGTGGTCGCGTCACGGGGGCCAATCACAGGGAGCGCGCCAAAGCGCAGGCGCGACGGCCGGCGGCGTCCACGTTGCTCTTGCTTTTTCCTTATGCGCAGGCGTGCGAGAAGGGCAAGGCTAGCTCTGGATTGGACGACCCAGTCGTCCCTGGCTTCTCGCGAGATTTAGGTGGCCGGATATAGAAGGCGTGCACAGGAAGTGAAGAGTTTCCGCCGGAACCTCCTCTAGTGTATTGTGGGCTACTCATGGCCGATTTCTGGGTTTTTCTGTACCAGGTGCTATAATGGGTCAGGACAAGATAGTACAGAGACGCTTCCATCTTGTATCCTTGCTGAGGCCATTTTAAGGTTAACTAAAAATGATTTCCTTGATGGAAAATTACCCAACTATTCTAGGACTTGAGGCCAAGATGGCACAGCTAACTTAGTTTCTGTCAAACTGTTTGCTTGTCTAAACCTCCCCCTGCAACTACTGAATGAGATACAGGATGCAGTTTTGCTTTTAAAAGCCCCTTAGTGTAAGGAAGATGTAAATGCTCAGGACTACACTTAGGTCCGAAAACCTGAGTATAGTCCTAGCTGGCTGTAGTAAAGACAATCTACTAGCTACAAATTGAAGGTCATCTCCAGTGACTCTGGTGATGCCGGTTGGTCTAGCCCAACTGCCACATCTCACTGTTGTTGAGTTTGCTGAATGTTAAATCCATACAAAACTTAAGTTCATTGTGGGAGTTCTCCAGACTAACTTGAAGTTTATTGTTTACATGAAGAGTGTTGAGGTGACCATAAGTAACAATTCAAGTCTATCCTTACTACAGATAAGGACCACTGAGAGAAATTAAGCTGTACCAAGAATCTTGTGCCATGGGTTGAAGATTTGTTAAGATGAGATTTAGTCATTCAATGAGCTAGTATATGTGTGGCAAATTCCGTATTAAAAACTGTGATTGTCATGAGCAAGGTAAAGAAGGACCCTACTCATAACTGATTTCATTGTAGAGGTGAATTAAATTATAAGCTACCACAATTGTGTCAGGTAATAACATGGTGTGAAAATGAATGAAATGGTAGTAAATGGAGTTGGAGGCAGGAGACTGGAATGGAAGAAGGAAAACACCAAAGATTTAACAAAAATGGGATATTTGAAGTCAAAATCCAAAGATGGTGACCAAATGAACATTGGAGGTAGAGATACTTGAGCAGAAAGGAAACCAAGTGTAAAGCACCCCAACAGTGAAAATGTGTTCAAGATTTCAATAAGACTGCTATGAAAGTGAAAACATTCATGATATCCAAGGGCTAAGAAGTCAGGAAAATACCTACCACACAAGCATGAGGAGTTGAGTTCTATCCCCATAAGTAATGTAAGGGATAAAGGTGGCCCAGTTTATAATGCCAGCATTGAGGAAGAGGAAGCAGGCAATCCCTGTCTAGTCTTGTTGGGAGCCGACTCTGAGCAGAACTCGGCTATCATCTTTGCAGCCATATCGAGCCATATACCCTGACAAGAGACTTGTTTTCAACAGCCTACAACAGCTGAGCACACTCTGATAAACATGTTTTTCTCCTATATCTTGTTTTGTTGTTTATTGCCCCCAGCTGCTAGGTGCATGTGGTAAAGTCTCTTCAGTTGCGTTCCCCTGCTTATGCTTATATATACCCATGATTTCCTTTGAATAAAGGCGAGACTCAAGGAGAGATTCGACCAGACTCTGTCTTATTTCTTCGAGTCTCTTGTCCCTCTGTCCCCACTCTCTTGCTAGACCCTGACCCACAGATTGAAGCAGCAGCTCGGGCAGATATAGGGTGACCCCCGAACGTGGGGTGAATGGGCAGTTACATAGTCTACTTGTGAATCCAAGGCCAATGAGAGATCTTATCTTAAAAAATACTTTAGACAGGTCCTGAGAAATAACACCCAAGGTTGGCCTCTGATCTCTACACACTTTGTACATAAGTACCCACACACTTACAAACATGCACCTGAACACATCTCTCACACACATAATACCCTTCCTTAATCACTGTTCTATTGATGTGAAGAGACACTATATCTTAGGGTTTTACTGCTGTGAACAGACACCATGACCTGACCAAGGCAACTCTTATAAAGAGAACATTTAATTGGGCTGGCTGACAGGTTCATAGGTTCAGTCCCTTATCATCAAGGAAGGAACATGGCAGCATTTGGGCAGGTATGGTGCAGGCAGAGCTGAGAGTTCTACATCTTCATCTGAAGGCTGCTAGCAGAATACTGGCTTCCAGGCAGCTAGGATGAGGGTCTTCAAGCCCGCACCCACAGTGACACACCTATTCCAACTAGGTCACACCTACTCCAACGGGGCCACACCTTCTAATAGTGCCTTTCCCTGAGCAAAGCATGTACAAACCATGACATTCCACTCCCTGGGCCCTATAGGCTTGTTCAAATATATGAGTCTATCGGAGCCATACTTAAACATACAATAATGCAAAATACATTTAGTCCAACTTCAAAACTCCCAATAGTCTATAGCAGTCTCAAGTTCAAAGTCTCTTCTGAGATTCATCTAATCACTTAACTGTAATCCCCAAAGCAAGACAGGAAACCAGCTAGGCAAACTCCAAACTCTACATCTCCATGGCTGATGTCAAAGCAGTCTTCAGATCTCCAATTCCTTTTTCATCTTTGTTGACTGCAACAAACTTCTTTTTTCTGTGCTGGTTCCACTCTCTGTTAGCAGCTTTCCTCAGCAGATAGACCACGGCTCTGGCATCTCAAACTTCAATGTTACAGCTTCTTATTTCAATGTCTGGATTCACACATGATCTTCTGGGCTCCTCCAAAGGGCTAATGTCACTTCTCCAGCTCTGCCCTCTGTAGCACTCTAAGCTCAGGTTGATTCATTCCACTGCCACTGCTGTTCTTGTTAATCATCTCATGGTATTGGCATCTCCAATACACTGGGGTCTTCCACTGCAACTAGGCTTCACCAATAGCCTCTCATAGGCTCCTTTCATGGTGCCAAGCCTCAAATCCTTTGCATGATTCCTTCAGTCCTAGGACATCAACTGAGGTTGCACTTTCACCATGGCCCTCCATGGCCTCTCACAGTTCCAAGCCTCAGCTGTTCTTCATGCCTTCAAAACCAGTACCACCTGGGTAACTCTTAAACATTACTAAGTACATCTGCTGAAGGAGGTACAACCTTGGCTATCTCTGGAACACAGCTTCTTTTTGTTCTCAGAAAACACTTCCCAGAAGATTCCACCTCAGTGATACTGGTCTCTTAATCACTACTAATTTCTTAGTTCCAGCTAACCAGCATCAATTGTACCAGTAGTCCCTTTTATTCTGGACTCTAAAGCCAGAGCTATGTGGCCAAAGCTGCCATGTTCTGCTGCTTGCTGAGGCTGGATCATGGCCACTTTGTTATATTACATTATCACCAGCTTTCTGTTTTCCAACTCCTTCACTGCCTAAACCTGGCTGTCCTGGAACTTGTGTAGACTGACTTTGAACTCAGATCTACATGCCTGTCTCCTAAGCACTGGGATTAAAAGTGTGGTCTAGCAGGCCTAGATTTAAATTTTTCTCCACCTAGAATCTACTCTTTTCTAGGCTGGCCTTGAATTCAGAGATCTGCTTGTCTTTGCCTCCTGGGATTAAAGGTTTGTACTACCATGCTTGGATCTAAATTTAGCTGGGTAGAATTTTGCCCCGAGGTCATTACTCCCTTAACTCAATTTAATATCCTTGAACATGGGATTCTGGTCCATTTCATTTCCTGATGCCCCTTTAATACTTCAACCATATATTTTATATTTTTCCTTTCTCAGCTTGCTATGATTGTTTAAAATACTCTTCATGAGACTTCACCAGAAAACAAAGTCTATGATGGATGTTTCTGAGACTCCCTTTGTCAATGCAATTAATCTGAGTCTCTTTACCTTAACCCCCAGCAGACTCTTCAGACAAGGGCAAAAAGTAGCCACATTCTTCACCAAATACCACAAAACAGTCTCTAGGCCACATACTGAAATTCTCCACTAAAACCTCCTCAGCCAGGTCTGCACAATTCAAATCACTCTCAGTAACAAATTCTTCCATATTCCTACTAGGATATTCCACTAAGCCCCATTTAAAGCATTCCACTGCTTCCCAAATCCAAATAAAAGCATGGTCAGGCCTATCACAGCAATATCCCACTCCTGGTACCCACTTCTGTCTTAGGGTTTTATGACTGTGAACAGACATCATGACCAAGACAACTCTTATAAGGACTACATTTAATTGGGGCTGGCTTACAGGTTCAGATGTTCAGTCCTTTATCAAGGAGGGAACATGGCAGCATCCTGGCAGGCATGGTGCAGGAAGAAGTGAAAATTCTACATCTTCATCTGAAGGCTTCTAGCAGAATACTGACTTCCAGGCAGTTAGGATGAGGGTCTTAAAGCCCACACCCACAGTAGTACACCTACTCCAACAGGGGCACTCCTTCTAATAGTGCCACTCCCTCAGCCAAGCATGTACAAACCATCACACACCAATACCAAGGCAACTCATAAAATAAAGCATTTATATAATTGAGGTCTTGCTTATAGTTCCATTATCATCAAGACAGAGAGCATGGTGGCATACAGGCAGATGCTGGAGCAATAGCAGAGAGCTAAGTTATGGTCTTAGGTAGAAAGAGAAAAGAGGGCTGTTGAAACCTCAAAATCTATCCCCAGTGACATGTCATTCCACCCCTACCAAGGCCATGTCAGACATGGCACTGACTGTAACCAATATTTCTCTAATTGGAGTTAAGTCTTTCTCAATAAGATAGTGGTCATGCCTGGTACTGGAAACCTAGCCAATTACCCGCAGCTGGTGATGTTAGTATTCTGTCTAAACTCCACCTCCACAATTACCTGGCAGCAGCCAGGTATGTTCCTCCCCACAGTTACCTGGCAACAGGCAGGTAGGCCTGCCCACTATAAAAGGGGCTACCTGCCCCCTCCTCTCTCCCTTGACCCCATGCCTGCAGGCTCTCCTCTGCCCCCTACCCCCTTCTCTTCTCCCTCTCTCCACGTGGTCATGGCTGGCCTCTACTTCTCTACCTCTCTGCTCTCTCTCTCTCTCTCTCTCTCTCTCTCTCTCTCTCTCTCTCTCGTAATAAACCCAAACCCCCCTTCGTGGAACCGTCTGGTCTGCTGTGGTCTGTTCCAAGCTTCAATAAATCTAACAATGGTCCCGTGACTCAGATATGAAGACTTCGGGTACCCCGAGACCCGTGCAGCCACCGGCTCCGGCAGCTGTCACTGTGCAAGATGGAGACAACACCACCGCTGCCACTGCTACACCACTCAGACTTCATCTGCTCAATCACACACCTCTTTCTAATTTTCTTTTTTAATTAAACCAAAACGGGGAAATGTTAGTATTCTGTCTAGACTCCACCTCCACAATTACCTGGCAGCAGCCAGGTATGCTCCGCCCCACAGTTAACTGGCAACAGCTGGGTAGGCCTGCCCACTATAAAAGGGGCTGCCTGCCGCCTCCTCCCTCTCTTGCCCCCTTACTCCTGTGCCTGCAGGTTGCCCTTTCCCTTCCCCCCTTCCCTTCCCCCTCTCCACATGGTCATGGCCAGCCTCTACTCCTCTCCCTCTCTGCTCTCTCTCTCTCCTCTTCCCTATCTCCTGAATAAACTCCTCCTCGTGGAACCGCCTGGTCTGCTGTGGTCTGTTCCAAGCTGCGCACGATAGATCTAACAGGTGATGTCATGGATGTTGGAGAACCATGACCACTTTTTTATCAGCCTAATCCCTAACTATATTTATTTATATAGCCACAGATAACTATAGTCCTCATCTCACATCAGGGAAACTTTTCTGTGCAACTGACCATTACAGAAGACCATAACCAATCAAAATGCAGAGCTGTGAAGCCCAGCCTCAATGGTTACTTCTACAATACAACTCCAGTACCTAAGACCCAGGGAACACTGTGGAAATGTGGATGGAAAGATTATAGAGCTAACATGAAAGGAGGGAATCCCAGAAGGCCTCAGCTGTACAGAAAGGCCTACAGGCAACTAAAAAAGACTGAAAGCAGGAGATATTGTTTTCCCCTGAAAAGAGCACACCAATTGGTTATCCCATACTAAAAATGGCCATCCCTGAAAACATACAAGTAATATACAAACAGGGAAGGTTATACTTACATAATTAGGAGTATATGTGAGCCAGGCGCTGGTGGCAACACACCTTTGATCCCAGCACTTGGGAGGCAGAGGTAAGCAGATTTCTGAGTTCAAAGCCAGCCTGGTCTACAGAGTGAGTTCCAGCACAGCCAGGGCTACACAGAGAAACCCTGTCTTGAAAAACCAAAAAAGAAAAAGAAAAAAGAAAGTGTGTGTGTGGTGTGTACGTGTGTATCAACAGTTAATGAAAGAATAGGCAATAAATTTGAAAAAGAGCAAGGAGAAGTGTAGGGAAGGGGTTGGAAGGAGGAAAGGGGAAATTATATAATGCTATTAATCTCCAAAAAGTAAACAAAATAGTTTTTTTAAAAAGAAAATTATCAGCTGGGCATGGTGGTGCATGCCTCGAATCCCAGCACTTGGGAGGCAGAGGTAGGTGAATCTCTGTGACTTCGAGGCCAGTCCAGTGGAACATACAAAGTGAGTTCCAGGACAGCCAGTGCTATACACAGGGAAACCCTGTCTCAAAAAAGAAAAAGAAAGAAAGAAAGAAAGAAAGAAAGAAAGAAAGAAAGAAAGAAAGAAAGAAAAGAAAAGAAAAAGAAAGAAAGACAGAAAAGAAAGCCTCCTGGGGGTAGAGGACCCAGGTTCTATTTCAATAATCCACATAGTGAGTTACAACCTTCTATTACTCCAGTTCCAAGAGAACTGATATCTTCCTCTGACTTCCAATGACACCAGGTGATGTGTTTATAAAAAGATAAAGAGATAAGGAGAGTATGTTCAGTGGGTGTGTGGAGAGGTATAGGGGAAGGGAGTGTGACAGCGGGGCCCCAGGAGGGTAGTAGAGGCAGAGAGAGAGAGAGAGAGAGAGAGAGAGAGAGAGAGAGAGAGAGAACAGAGAAGTCAAGGTGGGCCATGACCACGTGGAGGGGGGGAGGGAAGGGGTAAGGGGTGAGGGGACAGAGGGAAGCTAGAGGCAAGAGATCGAGAGAGCGAGGAGGGGGCAAGCAGCCCCTTTTATAGTGGGCAGGCCTACCTGGCTATTGCCAGGTAACTGTGGAGGTGGAGACAGAATACTAACACCAGGCACCTAAGTGGTGCCCAGCTATATGTGTAGGCAAAACAGATACATAATTATTTTCAACTAAAGCCTACTGTTGAGTCCTGTTTAGTCCAAGAAGTGAGTACAACAAAATAAAGGAGCATAGCAACAAAAAATTAACTCAGTAGCAAAAATACGGTGGATGTGTAATCATTATATTATTGGAAAGTAACAGAGGGGTAAAGTAGACGGGTAGAGTCTTAGTAAGAATCAGTCCTTCCAGGGAATGAATTACTTATTTTTCCTACTAAGAAAGAATAGCTTAGTGGGGCTGGAGAGATGGCTCAGCAGTTAAGAGTACTGACTGCTCTTCCAGAGGTCCTGAGTTCAATTCCCAGCAACCCATGGTGGCTATCAACCATCTGTAATGGGATCTGACACCCTCTTCTGGTATGTTTGAGGACAGTGACAGTGTATTCACATATATAAAATAAATCTTTAAAAAAACAGCTTAGTATTGACTTAGTCGAGTGTTTCGTTATCAGTCTTACACAGATCTATACTGAAAAGGAGCAAGCTGGACAAAGAAAAGTGCAAAATGTATGGCTCAAGGAGAAAGGGTAGCAGGAAATGTCAGGTTGGAGCTAAGCCTGGTGATCTAGGAGACAAAAGTTTGAAGAAAAGCCTAATTCTAAATGAAATAAAGGGAGTGGTGACTTCAGGGCAAAACCTCACCCAGCCAAGCTCTCAAACCCTGGAAGGAACAAAGGAAGGCTGCAGCAGTGATGGAAACCATCAAAAACAGAAAGCTCATGCAAATCACACTGAAGGAGGGGCTCAAGCCCCATCTAGTAGCTTGGCAGCTTCAGGGGGAGAAGACCAGAGTTTTAGGACATTCCGGGTTTATAGGCAGAAATACAAGAAAGGGGTTGTGGAATTTCCCTTTGCAGCTAAGGAAGTCTGCTGAGCCCAGGCCTGTGTCAGGGGTGTCCCTTCATGGTGGCTCAGAGAGGCCACTGTGTAAAGCTGTGAGTATCATATTGTGTTAGAGATCCCAAGAGGTTGGAGATGCCAGACTCATGGGATATCCGAAAAGGAAAGCTGAAGACTGGGTATGGAACCAGCCCAGGAGAGAAGTTGCAGTCAACAAAGCTGACAAAAGTTGGAGATCTGAAGAGCCCTTTAACATCAGACATGAAGACGTAGAATTCGGGGTTTGCCCAGTTTAGTTGATGTGACATCAGTGCTTCACACCCCCTTTTAACAAAACAGATAAGGTGAAATTTTCAAAATCATGACTTCATTAACACTTGATACCAAGGCAAGCAGACAATGATAGGAAAACTACAGACCATATTCCTTAAAAATAAAGATGCAAAAACTCCTTAAAAAATAAAACCATGCCACCTTGTAGCCAGTGACACATAAAAAAAAAAAAAAAAAAAGACCAAACAGCATAACAGGATAAATCAATCTTAGTGAAACGGCATTTTAGTATCAATGGCAATCAACAGGATACCACTGTACGAAGTATAGTTATTACAACCAGTTCAAAATGATGTACTTGACAAAATACATCCTTTCATGATTAAAAAAAATTGATCAAACTAAGGATACTAAGAACCTTTTTTTTTTTTTAAACTAATAAAGATATATCCAAAGCACTCCTTCTTAACATGCTTACTGGAGAACCACTGAATGTCTTTACACTCTGGACAAGAACAAGACGAGATCTGTCTGTTCCCAAGAATTCTCTTCAACATTGTACTAGAACTTACAGCAAAGACAATTTGACAAGAGAATATAAAAAAATGCATTTATATGAGAAGAGAAGTAAGATACCTTTATTTGCCCTATTTGTATATGTCTAAAATCCTACAGAGTGCATATGTGTGCAGCCACAATTAGAACCAGTAAGTGAATTCAGCGAGGTTGTAGAATACCATTTTTTTAAAATCCATTACCAACCATGGTTTCTATATTTTATACTGAAGAATATTAAATTTAAGAAAGGCATTTCCAACAGTCTAAAAAACTAAGTTATTTAGAAATAGATTTCACAAAAGAATTGGAAGACGTGTATCGAAAGCTACAAAGCAATTTTGAAAGAAAGTAAGACAGAAATAGAAATAATTAAGCAGTTATCCCATGTGTCAAAGGCCAACTATTATATCACAGGGTGTTAGTATTCTGTCTAAACTCCACCTCCACAGTTATCTGGCAACACCCAGGTATGCTCCTCCCCACAGTTACCTGGCAACAGCCAGGTAGGCGTGCCCACTATAAAAGGGGCTGCTTACCCCCTCCTCTCTCTCTTGCTCTCTGGCTCTCTTGCCTCTAGCTTCTCTTTGTCCCCTCGCCTCTCCCCCTTCCCCTCCCGCACTCTCCACATGGTCACGGCTGGCCTCCACTTCTCTCTCTCCTCTCTCTCTCCCTCTTTCTCCACCATCTTCCTCTATTTCTCTCCCCCAACCTTTGCCCTTTGCCCTGAATAATCCCCCTCCCCTTTGGAACCATTTGGTCTGGTGTTGTCTGTTCTAAGCTGCACGCCAAAATCTAACACAGGGCTAATCCAAAAAAAGGCACAAAGGTGTGGAGTTGGTGACTGGGGTTGGAGCTAATAGCACTGACCAGGGATCCGAATTAGAAGGGCTTATGATGGTCATTTCAGATAGCAACTGATGGAGGGCTGCTGCCTATGGCAAACAGCAATTAGAGAAAAGAAAGAGAAAAAGAGATTAATTAGAGAAAAATCACACACACACACACACACAGAATAGATTAAACAAAGTAATCTCCAATAACTTAACACATACAAATACATACATACAGCCATATAGATAGACTGACGGACAGACATATATACATTCACACATTGAATGGATGTGTGAGCAAAGCTTCAACAAACAGACTCCAGCCATTTTACACATACACATATACACATCATGTATACATATATACATATATACACATTTGGTGGATGGAACAAAGCTTCAACAAGCACCAGCCACTTCACACACACACACACACACACACACGCACACACACGCACACATACACACATTTGGTGGATGGATGCACAGAGTAAAGCTCCAACAACTCTAGTTTTTCTCCCACAGCTTATGTATCCCAGTAAAATATTTTAAGTAGTACAGAAATGCAGTGTGATTACATTCTATTTTTCTTCTAGTGAATGACTGAAAGTTCCCCAATACCTTTACATGAAAAAAAATTACTTACCAAAGGTAAAGAAAACAAACCATTCCCAAGAACCTACTAACATTCATAACTAAGCAGCTTGCTTTAGATTAACAAAGTGTGAGCAATCAAGATAATTTTCTCAACCAGTTTTTCTTATTGGCAGGCAGCAACTTGCAATAACTAAGAAAGGATTATTATTTTTTCTTAAAAAATAATCTCATGCCGGGCGGTGGTGGTGCACGCCTTTAATCCCAGCACTTAGGAGGCAGAGACAGGCAGATTTCTGAGTTCGAGGCCAGCCTGGTCTACAGAGTGAGTTCCAGGACAGCCAGGGCTACACAGAGAAACCCTGTCTTGAAAAACAAAAAAACAAAACAAAAAAAAAGAATCACAAATCTGAATTTTTATATAGAAACAATCATTGCTACTTTAAACCCTCAGAATGTGCATTTATTCATCAGAAAACTTTATTAAATCATATCAAGAAGCTGAGGGCAAAATAGGTAGAAGAAAGCAATCATCACCAGTCCAGCCTCAGTGAGAGTCACGTCAGCCAGTGCTAGTTAGACTGCTATTGTCCTTGTTCCCTAATCTCACAAAGTCCCTAGCTCAAGTAATAAGAGTATTTTTTTTCTGAACTTCAAATTGTTTCCTAAGATTTTCTACATTAGATCTAGTAGCAAAAACATCTCAACATCTTCACTAACAATTTTACTTTTCCAAATGCTTTCTAAGGGGGATGGTCATTGCTGACAGTCTACATCTGTAAGTTCTTTCCTAGGGTGGTGACTGAATCATTACTCTGTTTCAGCAGCAATGCCTGAAAGAGATCAAGCACTATTATTGTGAGTGCCAGAGATACTGCCCAGTGAGTGGAAGTCCCCCTTAGAGTTTTCATACAGTTCTTAGATTAAGAGGAATGTGAAGGCAACAAGCGGAGCAGAACTCCACAACAGTCTTCATGAAGACTTCAGGACACGTAGTCCCCTGGCGTACCTGCCTGAGGCACACCCATTCTGACTGAGCTGGGCTGCATTCCATGAGTTGTTCATCCTGCATGGCCCTTGACACTCATACTTTGACTCAAAACATTAAATACTCTTAAGAAAGACAGTGCCTCCCCAACGACCTGTAGGTTAAATGCATTCTTGAACAAAATCCCAACTTGTTTTTCTGTTGGTCAAAATAAGTCATTTTATCTTATAACTCAGGTGAATGCTACAGGTCTTTGTTTGTTTGTTTGTCCCCTCCCCCATCTTCCCTCGCTCTGTTCCCAAAGGTTTATTTATTATATGTAGTACACTGTAGCTGTCTTTAGTCACCTCATAAGAGGGTATCAGATCTCAATCAGAATCTCAGTTGTGAGCCACTACATGGTTGCTGGGATTTGAACTCAGGACCTCTGGAAGAGCAGTCAGTGCTCTTAACCACTGAGCCATCTCTCCAGCCCAGATACAATTCTTTCTTCCTTCCTTCCTTCCTTCCTTCCTTCCTTCCTTCCTTCCTTCCTTTCTTTCTTTCTTTCTTTTTTTTTCTTTTTTTGTTTTTCAAGACAGGGTTTCTCTGTGTAGCTCTGGCTGTCCTGGAACTCACTCTGTAGACCAGGCTGGCCTCGAACTCAGAAATCCGCCTGCCTCAGCAGCCCAAGTGCTGGGATTAAAGGCGTGCGCCACCACTGCCCGGCTGTTTTTGTTTTTTTTTCCTTTTTTGTTTTGTTTCTTATCTTTACCACTGAGGAATGGTCCTGTTTACAGTGACCCACAGGAATTTACCAGTACATTAGACTTGAGAACCGTCCCATTCTGAGTAGCCTTTCTGAAAGACCTTGTTGGATAAATATCAATTAGATACTAGCTTCTTGTCACCTTTCCCCTTTCTGAAAGCAAAAGTCAGCCACAATGTGATAAACGCAGGACTTAAAGCTATGGAGTGGGGGAGAAACTGGATCCTGGAAGCTCTTCTAAGATGGCCCCCAGGATGAGGGCCGCACTGGGGACGGATCTGATTCAGCTTTCTCAAAGTGGTTATCCTCACTCTTCATTGTGCCAGTCATATATAAGAATTGATTTTTCATGTCCTTGCTATGCCCTGTTTTTGTCAAGCTTTAACATTGGTGCCAAGTAGACAGGCATAAAATGGCATCTCATTGGGCAACTGAATGTCACTTTTTTCTCTGTGAATTCCCATTCCTATGCATTGATTAACAGTCCCACTGCTGTTTTGTCTTTTTTCCTCACTGTTCTGGAGAATGTAGCTTACAGCAGGGCTCAGCGCGCTGCAGACTTCACGCCCGCAGGGGCCTTCTTTCTGTGGTTTCTGCTCGCATTCTTTTTTTCTTTTCTTTTTTTCTTTTTTCTTTTTAAGGATTTATTTATTTTGTATATTCGAGTACACTGTAGCTGTCTTCAGACACACCAGAAGAGCACATCAGACCCCGTTACAGATGGTTGTGAGCCACCATGTAGTTGCTGAGGATTGAACACAGGACCTCTGGAAGAGCAGTCAGTGCTCTTAACCACTGAGCCATCTTTCCAGTTCTATGGGTGCATTCTCTTGTTTACTTGTGTCTTTTGTTCTTCAAACCCGTCTGATTTGAGTGAACTTAAAATGACCGTCCTCTTTTGCTTTTGTATTTGTGTGTCTTGTATAAGAAATTCATATTATGATGCTACAACAATCTTCTGTTATCATTCCGTTTTCCTTTTGTTCTTCACACCTGGTTTAACCCACGTGTAACTAATTTTGTGATGTGAGATAATTTTTTGTCTTTTTGAATACAGAATGGCATTGAGTTCATCAGAAGTTGTTGACTGAGCTCTCCTTTATTCTTCCCTTGTTAAACGTCTTCTGTTAAACTACAAGTTCTTCCGTGTGAGTTGACCTATTTCTAGGGCCATCTCTCTAGCATTCCATATTATCATACTGTTTCAGTTTCTGTGCTTCAGGGTAAGTTTTGAATTCCAATAGACAACCTAGCCCTTCAAGATCTCTCAGTTCTGGGCAGGTTAGTGTATGCCTGTAATCCTTTATATATGTGAGGTCTGAGGAGGAATGTGTGTCTAAGGCTAGCCTGGGACAATGCAGTGATATAGTGCCTCACAGCAGAAAAACAAAACACCAACTATCCCCTCAAACACCAAACCTTAGTTCCCGATATGTGGGAGTCTCTAAATGTAACACTCTCCAAATAGCTGTTATTATCTTTACAAAGTCTTACCACAGAGGTACGATTTTGAAAATTTACATGTATCCAAAAATAACTTCTGAGTGCTGTGTTGTTTTAGCTTTCTATATCTGTGACAATACTTGAGAGGAGAACTTAAATAGAGAAATTATATGTTTTGGCTCATGGTTTCAGAGGTTTCAATCCATGGCTTGTTGGCTCCATCACCCTGAGCCCGAGGCAAGGCATTCTGGCCATGATGACACAATGTAGAGGAGGAAGCTATTCACTTCACAGTGGACAGGAAGCACAGAGACGGAAAGTGGCAAGGTACAGGGCAAGATGGATCGCAAGGACACTTCCAAGTGACTTATGTCTCTAGTTGAGCTCAGGCCCTTGTAGGCAAGTCCAGCCCACGGTCCATTGGCTACATGAGGCCGAAGATAAGTATAAATGTGGCCCAAGACAAAATAATAAACTTATACAAATCATTATGAATGTTTTGAGACTTGATTTCACAGTTCTGGGGAATAAACACTATATGACCTTGTTATGTTATAGTGTGAAAAGGCTGGACATTTCTTTGGGTTTCCAGTGCTTCCCCAAGTAATGCCATCAGTTTGAGACTAGGGCTTCAGTACATGAGTATGTGGAATATGTTTTATATTCAAACCTAACAAGTAGTTAATTTAAATATGAGAAGTGTCTTTTTTTTAAAGATTTATTTATGTTATATATGTAAGTACACAGTTGCTCTCTTTAGACACATCAGAAGAGGATATCGGATCCCATTACAACAGATGGTTGTGAGCCACCATGTGGTTGCTGGGAATTGAACTCAGGACCTCTGGAAGAACTGTCAGTGTACTTAACCGCTTAGCCATCTCTCCAGCCCAAGTAGTTTAAAAATTCACTAACTTATTCAATGAATAACTTTTGCTAAATGAACACTAGAATTTTTATTAATATTGTACCGATTCTTTAATAGGTTAAAAAGATAATTGAAATTTATTTAACAGGCAATTAAAGGAGGTTAACACAAACATGGATAAAGGGATTACTATTTAGTAAATATTTTGGGAATAATTCCCTTTCAATTTAGAGAACTGTCAACTTAAATCTTATATTGTCTTTCTCTATAGTGTAACAAATTTCAATTCAGTCATTCAGTCAAAGATATAACAAAAAAACCAGAACAGCACGATATCCATAGTTTGGTCCTTGGTGAAAACATTTTGGCTATTGAAGAGAAAGGACTATGGTAGTTTGAGTATCTCTAGTCCAGGAAGCGGCACTATTTGGAGGTGTAGCCTTGTTGGAGTAGGTGTGGCCTTGTTGGAGTAGGTGTGGCCTTGT